>NW_020664420.1:65101872-65121220 GCF_002925995.2 Terrapene triunguis | reverse complement strand
AACTTACAGGCATTTTATAGAGTCTAAACACATCCTTATAAATCTAACACCTATCTTGAACAATAGTAGCATATAGGTGAGCTGGTCTGGTTTCCAGCTATGAATTTGTCCGTGCTCAGCTGAAACCTACAGATTTGGCAAGAGCTGGCACGTGGTCTACCAGCCTCACAGCTGCCATCAAAGTATCCCCTTTGTTTTGCCAGTTGATCTTACTGGCATAGAGAGATGCTCTCTTAGTTAAGATTAGTGTGACCAGTTATTGGTTTCTTTGGAGAAGCTTGGTGACAAGAGGTGAATGTATTAAAACTTCCAGTCTTGCTCTGCTAAAACTGGGAAGGAAGAGGCTGCTGCTGGACAAAGTTTATTCCAACTGTATTAGAGAATCTGTCTTAAGCAGCCAGTTTCTTTAAGTTGCCTAAAGATAGGGTTAATGTAACTTTCTATAAATATACACCAGTCTCTGGACACAAACACTGGAAAGTGGGGAAGGCAGGAGACTGGACTCCAGTATTTCATATTATCATTAATAAGTGTAAAATCAAGAGGTGAAATAGCTCTATGATGTAGAAGGCCAGAGCAAAGTCCCACACATCACTTAATCCCGAATAGGGGCTATTCAGTGACATATATGAGGAGTAGCTAGGCAGCAGTAAGTGGTGCTCCTCCTGCACCTGCAACAGAAAGGGGCAGGAAGTACAAGGCCAAGATGGAGGTCAGTTATCTTTTGGTAGGGAAGGGGCCACAGTGTCCATGTAAACATGGATTCTAAGACCCCAGTACCCCATGCAGCTGGCACAGAGATGTTATGACTGCTCTTCCAGTCCAGGGCTTCTCACTGAAACTGTCCTGAAGTATGGATTTCACCACCCTCAATCTTCACATTTCACTCTCATACAGCCTGATTATTCTGACCTTATGCAGGTGGGATGAATTTCACCCAAGGTAATTACTATGATGCCACTACTCAGGACTGAAATTATGATGGTTGCTCACATACAAACATCTAAACTAGGGTACAAGTGCAGTGTGAGAGTAGCATGGTGGCTGATCCCCTCCCAAACATAAATCACTAGGACATCAGCACTTAGTGGCAGAGTTCCTGTTACCTTCCTGTCTCTTTTGTAGGATGCTCATATAGGGCAATGATAAATACATAGGTAGGTAGACAAGCACTACCCAGACATCAGTCATTCATGCAGCAGTAGTTAAAATAAAGAGTAGGGGATTTAAGACATCTGGTCCATAGAGGATTAGACTTTTATTCATTAACACACATGAAATTAAGTGTAAAGTTTCAGGGCCTGATTCTGTAGCCCTTGCTGCCTTTAAGTAGTACTTACTCACATAAATAGTTCCATTGAGCTCAATGGGGCTACTCATAAGTCTAAAGACTTCTCAGTCTCAGGGTTGAAGAAACTGGCCCTTAAGGAGTAAGACATCTATGCTCCATTTCCTACTAGCAAACTACTGATAGGCTTCCTCTAATAGCCTATCAGTGGAATATTCTTGGTGAATTTAAGGGTGAATGGGTGGAATTGGTGGGTGGAGAAAATAGCCTACAGATAAGGGACAAACACAATGAGAACAAAACAGTACATCCACAAAAGTGTACTTTCAACAGCACATCTGAACTTGCAACCCAACTGTGAACATAAAGCATTAAGAGAGAAAACAAGGATGTAGTTATAGCAGGTGATCTATTGCAAAGGCTTAGGAAGAAGAGGCATTATCCAAAATACTCATGAGGGGCCTGATCCTGTGAGTTGCTGAGAACTTTCTGAGAAGTGCTAAATGCTCTCTGCTCCTTGTGAAATCAATGAGAATGGAGGGTGCTTGCTTTCACGGGATGGGGCATCAGCATATTCAGGTGCTGTTCACAAGCAGGATGTGGATTGTCTGATCTAGTGATTAGAGCTGGAGTCCTGCCTAGAGGTTAGAGCCAGGGCCAGGAACCAGAAGTTGGAGCCAAAGGTCACAGCCAGAATCAGAAGCCAGTAACTAGAGCCAAGGCTCAGAGTTGGAATCAGGAGAAGGCCTGGAGCAAGGCTGGAAACAAGGCAAGCATAGGAGTGATTTCAACTGCAGATGTGATCATCAAGGAACTATTGATCATCTGCTGCTGGAGACTAAGTTAGCTAGTCCCAGGCTAATCTTCAAGCCCTCGTTCCTGCAGTTGTCAAGGTCTATCTTACAATTATCCTTGATGCTTTCATTCTTTTGCTACTCTAGGCGCACAGTCCTCAGTTGGGTTGACTTGATTCTTGGTGCAGCTGAAGAGAATTGGCGGGGGGGAAGGGGCTTTAAGATCTACTTTGCCTGAGAATTCCTCTTTGTCAAGACTTGAGGAATCCTCTGCTACCCTTTAAGGGCATCTTTCCAGCTGCTATGCACTACGTCCAGGACTGGGGAGTGAGCCCTAGCTGATTGGACTGGTATACAAATCTGTCAAGCAAGTAAGACACACAGTACAAGTTCCCTGTCTCATGGAAAAAATCCTCCATCTCCAGAGAAACTCATATGGTGGGACAGGACTACCACAGTGATAGAGAAGAGTGTCGACATTGCTGTGATACACATGAGAAGATTGGGGAGTTGATGGCAAGGAGCACCACTTGACCACCTGTACAAGCTAGGTTGTCAAGATAACAGTAATCACAATGATTTTAAATATAGCCAAAATTCTTAAATGATTGAGGTCTTTATTTATTTTTTGTTGTTGTTTTTTTATCAAACTTGCTCATTTGTTGATAGCCCTAGGTTAATCGTATGTTTGTGTGGGAGGTCACTCACTTCCATAGCAGAAAGAAGCTAAATTTCTGGCTATCTGAGCAGAACAATTGTACTCTAAACACTTGGCAATAGATGGAATTCACCATTTGATGAAACTGTTTACTCTAACATTCTAGCTAGGAATAGCCAATAGTTAAGTGAGGCTATGTCTCACAAGAGTATAATCTATGGAAATGAACATAGCATCCCATGAATACTAAACAATTCATTATGATCAGCAGTATATCCAATGAATCTATAATGATGGAGCCTTAAATTAAATTGTCTCTCTCAATTTTTCAGTGTAATCAAGTTCACAAACACATTTCTTCTTTTCCCTTTATTTAAGGCATCAATTCCTTAAGTTCCTCAAGATATATAGCTCTCCTTTGGCTGCGCAGCCCAAGAGCAAGAGGGGAGGAAGTAGAGGAAGGTATAATTCTTTGCATCATGGAGCACTTTATTCTTGATTTTAAAAACACACACACGTTCACACAAAGACTTAAAAAATACAACACAAAGCATCCCTGCTAGGGCGATGCAGGGGACAAATTTTCTGTACTGTATTTTACAACTATACCATGATAATATGTAGTAATGAGCAACTCAGACATTTGAATTAGAAGTGTTGGGGAAGAGAGGACAATGATGGTTCCTAAAATATTTTTATATAAAGTGCAACCCCTGAAGATGGCAAGTCCCCAAAACCTGACCCACACACACCAAGGTCAGTCCTAAAAGTTTTCTCCTAGTAGCCCTTGAATTCTTACCATCTTGGTAGTGACTTCAAAGGATTGTTTCCTCCTGGACTGATGAGAGAGTAAACTGGTACTTCCTGGGGTATCCGCAGAGCACTCTTTTTTTTTTTTTCTTTGGGTAATCTAGTCAGGACTCTAGGTTCTAGGCTTTCCAGCTGGACCCAAATTCTTTTATCTTTTTACCATCACCAGTGGGTCATCAAGAAAACCCTAACTTCCTTGAGCCACTAGTATGCTACTGGCATAATTTCTTCCAAGCAGTGGTGGTCTTTGGCAGAGCCGCCCGGGAGGGGGGGGGAGGCAAGTGGAGCAATTGGCCCCAGACCCCGCGAGCCCTGGCCCGGCAGCGGTCCGGGTCTTCTGCAGCGGGGGCCCCTTCAGTGCTGCCAAAGACGCGGAGCGACTGAAGGGCCCCCCGCCGCCGAAATGTCCCACGAGCCCTGGCCCGCGGCCAGGTGAGTACAAGCTCCGCAGCTCCCCTGCTTTGCCCCAGGCCCCCTGAATCCTCTGGGCGGCCCTGGTCTTTGGTTGCATTATTTGCTCCAATACTGCTTGGTAAACTTCATGCTGTGCAGTCATCAGGCTGGAGCTACTCAATCTTCATGTGATAGAAGTTCTGATCCCTTTTCTTCAGCCTTCTGTGTGTGTTTCTGTTTTCTGTTGGTGTGGATCACTGTCAGGACTCTTGCTTTTATCTGCTGCAGGAAATTCATTCATAAAAACCTTAAACTTTAGTGTTTTGTCTGTTTTTAAACAAGCCAGTCAGCAAGCATATATGTTTTCAAGCTGAAAGCTCTTCTATCTATAATACAGATGCTGAAAAAGAACTTTCATGGTCAGTAAAAGGCAACATTTATCAAGTTTATTGCTTGAGCAAGTCCATATGATTTGAGCACTTACCCGAGTGAACAAATTCCTAGGGTTTTTTATTCTTCTGTCATAAATTAATTTAAGAAGGGGCAATTTTATTCTCTTTACCCATGTGCATATGCGTAGATAAAAATAGTGTGTGCCTACCACATATCTGAATTTGAGCTAAATTAAATTATTGTGAACTATTCATCAACAAAACTTGCAATTTTTTTTCAAGTTGCAATTGCAAATTGACCATGAGCAGATAGGGAGGGAAAAAATCACTCAGACTTATTCATTAATTGAAATTGCTCACCAAATTTCTGTGAATAATGTTTGGTCTATAATTCATTTACAAGCACTTTGTTGAAAGAATTTAATATTCAAAATGTGAGCTGTGTGATTGGTCACCTGCATCAGGTTTCTGCTCCTTGATTGGATGAGCTTAACTCTTCAAGTCTGATTTCCTGTCTGAATTCTCTTCAAAAAGCTCATTTCAAATGTGCTTCTCACTAATAGTCTCCAATAGTCACAAAAAGAGCATGAACATAGTCAAAGTGAATTCCTTTAAAAAGGAAAAGGAATATTCTCAGGTTATCTTTCCAATATTTGCCTAGTGCTAATATAAACATAAATATCTTATTCTTACGTCTATTTTTCCATATAATATAGAAACATAGGAACATCAGACATGCAATCCTGAATGAGATCAGAAGTCCATCTACTCAGTATCCTGTCTCTGACCGTAGCAAGTATCCTATACTTCAGAGGAAGATGTAAGTACCCAGTGGTAGGCAGGTGTGGGGTAATCTGCCTCCCACATTCAGTCTTATCCTGATTTCTAATAGTTAGAGATTGGCTTAGGCCCTGAAGCACGAGATGTAATAGCCCTTGTAATCATTAGAGTTGAGTGATTGCACTACAGTTCAGATAATTCTGCCTCCCTACAAAGGAACCATTACAAAATACTGGAAACCTGTCCATATTTCATGCTACTAGAGGATGTCAAGTTAATTGCTTAACAAAAGGTTTTTAATGTGCCTGCGACATCACTGTAACCAACACCTGCTCACTCCTAAGTTCACTGAATACCCTTCAAATGCTTGGGCTGTACATCTTTGATTTGTTTTAGTCTGTTGCATCTCCATGACAGAACTAATAGGATAAAAAGCGTAGCATGCATTGTGTGACCTTTTTCCTTCAGTGTGAAATGACAGCAGTAAACACATATTTACAGAAAGTGGGCAATGCGACAAGAGAGCACAAATATTTTTATTGCAAATACAAGCCGCTTTGTATAAATAATTCCCTCTTTCAATTGCCCTGTGAAATTCTGTTTCAACAGCACTTAGGACCCTGCTCATCAACATATCACTTATGTGGGTGGATCTTCATTTTTACATGATTCTTCAGGTTGGACAGATGGATGTGTTGGCAACACTATATTCATCCCCTGAAGTCCCAAAATATGTGGCACCATAGCAGCAACAGGGCTGACTTTGCCTGGACCCTATACTTAGGCATGGATTTATAATGCTGGCAGAAGGAATCTCCTTTTGATCATATAAGGCAGCAAAGAAAGTCTTAACAGATTTTTATAGTTTCTATTATTAATTATGAAGGGGCAGATCCAAAGTCCATGTAAGTCAATGGGAGTTTGTCAATTAATTTCAATGGGCATTGGCTCAGGACCCAAAGAATATGGTTCATCCTCTCTCCAACAGTGCTAGATAAAACATATATGCTTCATATCACTGTCAAACCACTTTGTGCTGATGTTTATAGTTGGGGGAATAAAAATAATTTACAATACAGTAGTGCCATAATCTGCTCACTCTACATAAACATGAAGGAAGATAAAGTCCATGTTACCACATACCTATATTATGCAAGCAGTTTCCCACAAATCTTCATTCAAATTTTAAAAATAAATCACATCAGTAATGCTCTGGCTCCTTAGGGTATGTTTACACTGCAATTAAAAACCTGTGGCTGGCTGGTATTAGCTGAATTGAGTTTGAGCTCAGGGGCTGCTTAATTGGAAGTGTAGATGTTTGGGTTTCGACTGGAGCCCAGGTTCTGGGACCCTGTGATGGGGTAGGGTCCCAGAGCTTGGGCTCCAGCCCAAGCCCGAATGTCTACATTGCAATAAACAGCTCCTTAACCTCACGAACCCAATTTAGCTGACAAGGGCTAGCCACAGATGTTTAATTGCCATGAAGACATACCCTTCGTGTTTGTTCTCTGCAAACCTTCAAACAATGAAGTTTTACTGACATAGATATTTGTGAAAAGGAAATTTCAAAGTCACGTGTTAGTATTTATAGAAACGGAATTTAAAAATCATACACACATATTCAAATTTGAAGTCATTTTATGCTCAGAACAGAAGCAAATACCATGTGATTTGTCTCGCCAGCACATCTCAAACAGCCAACGTCAAATATCAAATCAGATTGTGATATAGCAACTCTATAAGCATGAACAAAAAAAGAAACATTCAATTGAGACCAATTCTGTTTTGAAGAACTCCCTGGTTATGAGGGCAGTACAATAGCTTAATTTGCCTCCTTTGCTTCTGGGAAAGATCTGCCATCAGAACTGAAGAAACTTCCATATACTGGCCCAAATGTGGGTCTCTGAGCCTGCAAATTCTTGCTTTCTCAAATAAACTAAGACCCACACAACGTTCTAAAGGAGGAAAACTTCAGAGACTGAGGCTATGTCTACACTACCGCCTATGTCAGCAAAACTTATGTCGCTCAGGGATGTAAATATTCCACCCCCTGAGCAACGTAAGTTACACCAACATAAGCGCTAGTGTGCACAGTGCTTTGTCAGCAGGAGAGCTTCTCTCGCTGATATAGCTTATGCCGCTCATGGGAGTATGTTTTTCCTTATGCTGACAGGAGAGCTCTCTCTCATCAGCATAGTGTCTTCACCACTATTGGTACAGCTATGCCACTGCAGCGCTGTAAGTGTAGACATGGTGAGGTGAAACCCAAAAGCGATACTCAGGGCTTGTCTACACCACGCAGCTTTTAACGACAAGGCTGTGTCAACACAGCCTTGTCGCTAAGTCAGCGTATCTAAACGCTCTTTGTTGGTACTTTTGCTGACAAAATATCTCCAGCCCCACGAGCGGTATTAGCTTTGTCAGCAGGAGAGTGCTCCTGCCGACAAAGCCGCGTTCACACTGCCACTTGCGTTGGCAAAACTTTTGTCTTTTGCAGGGAGGCTTTTTTAAGTACCCGTGAAAGACAAAAGTTTTGTCAACAACTTTGCAGTTTAGACAAGCCCTCAGAGAAGTTGGTAAATACCAGTTTAATAGTCTGCATGTCCATTGAGGGCTTTCACCTCTTTTAAACATAAAACCTCCAAACTAATTTAAAACCAGGGCCGGCTCCAGGCACCAGCTTGCCAAGCAGGTGCTTGGGGCGGCCACTCCGGAGAGGGGCGGCACGTCCAGCTATTCGGCGGCAATTCGGCGGACGGTCCCTCACTGCCACTCGGAGCGAAGGACCTCCCGTCAAATTGCCGCCACAGATTGCCATCGCGGCTTTTTTTTTTTTTTTTTTTGCGCCGCTTGGGGCGGCAAAAACCCTGGAGCCGGCCCTGTTTAAAACTACTTAGCTGTTTTGCTTGGGAAATCCCAAAGACATAAAAGTCACTGGATCTGGGTCTCGCTTACACTAAGCTACTTTATACTGCTGACAAAATAGAAAGAGGCCTTAGTGTAAATGAGAACCAGGCCTTGCAGTACTATTTGCAACAAGACTTTCCTAGCAAATATGGACTCAGGTAAAGCCTTCCTCAGCATCCACATGCACTCCAATTACAAGCGATTCCTAACGTTGTCTCTGAAATGACTCCTATAACAATGGAGTGTAATGATATTGCTAATGGTTGCTCCAAGCATTTTAACAATGGTTATGAGACCAGTCATATAGCTCCTTAAGACTCTAAGAGTCAAAAGCTTTATTAGTAGTATTACATAGACAATATTAAAATGGCAGCAATCAGCAGATGTTAGAACTGCATATCTGGACCCATTGAAGAGACTGAGGACCGGTAATCTTTAAAAGGTCTATTTTGACTGCAAGTATAGAATGTCTGTCATTTACAGGGGAAGACACAGAGCATGAAAAGGAAGAAAGCCGTTAAGTGAGAATCCACCCATTACTTGTCAGAGGCAGCTTTGTTCACACATAATGAAAACTAAGCTTACCCCTCATACAAGCTAGTTATTAATAGGCCCTTAGATCTGATCCTGCACACATTCTTGTATGTGCTTAATTATAAGCATGTGAATATCCCATTGACTTCAACAGGAGTACTCAGCTAGGTAAAGTTAAACGTGATTAAATGTTTGCAGGATTGGTGTCTTAGGAGAGTCCGTATTTTTTTTTTAAATTAATCTCTCAGTTTCTAAATAAAAACTATATAAATACAGAGAACACAATGTCTAAAATAGAGATTTCCTTCCTTTTTGAGCCAAGATGGGGAGAGGGGAGGATAAGATTTATTTCTAACTATGTGATTTGCGATAGAATATTGTGGAAAAGAATTAATCTTCACTCTGTCTTAGTCCTCAATTTAATGCCCCTTCTCCCTTCCTTAATACGCCTGTGTATGTAATGCTAGTCAGAGCAGTAACTGTGTAATTAAAGTCTCTACAATACAAAGTGATACTAAAAATTCTTGAATAATTGGCTCAATGTTTGAAGAGCCTGCATAGCTACCCGTTGTTATCAAACATCTGTTTCTCTCTCTCCCACTAGCTCTGATATGTAAAATCTAAAGGAAGCTACTTAATTATCCTGAAGGGGTGAGCTAAATAATGTGATAAATCTTATCACATTCTCAAAGATATTAGTTTCATAATTTTTGTTTTGACTAATAAAATATAAAGAGACTCAACTGTCCCCCCCCCCAATGCTTTGAATGTCATATTATAGTTTGTTTTATCTTCATAAATGTAAACATCTGTGGAATTAGAGCTTCCAGCTAATTTCTCATGAAATTAAAACAATCTTAGTCCATTTTTAATCCACTCATCAAATGCAACAACATTTCTAAGCAGCTTTTATTTGTTTTAGGGGCTTTCACTAATATCTCTTGAGGAAACTTCATCCCCTTCCACATGATCCTTATGCCATGGGAGCCCCCCTGGCTGCCTTAATTGAAGTGGCAAAAGTGGAGCAAGTGCACAGGAGAGTTTCTGCACCTCTTGTGTTCTGAAGGCTTGAAATTGGCCAACATGGAAGGAGCGATGGAGGTTGCAAACAGGCCACTGGATTTATGCTGACAATGAAATCCCCTGTTGGGAGTTCTGAAGGGCAGCAGCCACAATTCTTGCCCAAAGTCTGAAACTATGTCAGTGAGCTGTGCTGCAGCCCTGCCCCATGCAGCAGACTGGGGGCAGTGGGATGGGATTCCATTTACTCCTCTCCCGTCACCTGCTTAATTCCCAGCACAAAACGCATTTGGTTGGGTTCTGTGTGAGGAATAGAGAATTTCACCCCGTCAATAAATTAATGACAGCAGTCATCAACTAACCAAAGCTACTTGAAATCAATATCATGGGGATGACTTCATTTAGACCTAGGAAATTGAAGTCAACACCTGGCTAGTCATTATGCTACCTCAATGTGAATACACAAGGCACAGCTATCCAAACACTGGTTGATACTGCCTACAGTGGCAATAACTGTAATAACCTTTGTCATTGCCTTGGAATTTCACGTTATCTAGCATTTCATATTTCATGAAACTGCGGACAGATTTCTAAGGCCTTTTCTGCCTCACAAAATGGCATTGTTTTTGAACTGATTTAAACTGGCACACTCTTATTTCAGTTTAAAACAGGTTTATTTCAGGTTAGCTTAATCAAGTAGGAATCCGTTTAAGCTAAAGCACTAAATAAGCCACTCTTAAATCCCTCTCTGGATACTTTTATTTCAGTTTAACTAAATTGGTTTTTAAACTGGCTTAAGTTAAAGCAGTATAACTTTCTCATGTAAATACAGTCTAATACATACCATGTAATAGTTTCCCAAGGAATGTACATAATGGTACTATATATTCTCACCATATAATCACTTCACTGCACTGCACCATTTTCATTAAAAATAGCTTTATACCTGTGATTTTACTATCACTACTACATGATTTTGTGAATTTTTTTCTTGATCTACTGAGTCAAAACTACCCGAAATTCCACTCTGATATCTTACATTTGTACTCAAAAATATACATTGGTGCACATAAAAAGGGATTTGTATGGGCAAAATAACACATCAGGGCATAATTAATTCCTTTTATACTCAGAAATACCCCTTTAGGGACACAAAGTCAGGCTGGACACAAAGCAATTTAGTTTGAAAGTTTGGCGTACTCCATCACACATTTAAAGTAATGTCTGCACCTCACAACTTCTGGTCTCTTTTCCTTTTCGCTGTGTGGGATTCTTGGAACTATGAAAGGGATTTAAAACACAAAGTGTGGTACCATTAGCACAAAAATACAGAACTTGAGGGTGATGGAGAAGTGCTACTGTACTGAAAAAACCCCGAGAACAGTTCTAGCTTTGGGCTTGATCCTGTGAGGTACTGAACTCCTTCTGAGAGCTCTCAACTCCCATTGTCTTCAGGAAGTGCTCAGCCTCTTGCTGAATTGAACCCCTAATTTTCTAAACTGGCTACCCATCAGTAACATTTCAGTTAGCTGTTAGATTATTCCACATAGTGTAACCAGATTTCTTCCAGCAAGAAAACGGTGTGCTGTTTATGATAATGCTAATAAAATAAGAAGGGGGATTTTAAAATCTTACACTTATATAGGCAACAGTACTGTCTATCTTATCCTCAGGTGGGGGAAGGCTCCTTTTTTTTGGTGGCTCTCTTTACTCACAAATACTGACCACCTTTGTAAAGCACTTTGAGTATTTTTTATTTATTTTATTACCTATCTATAATGCTTAATTTTAAAGGAATTGTTTACATCTTTTTCTTGAAGAGTATTTGTTCCTCTCTTCTCTTCAAGACATATTTTATTCTCTCTGAGTTTTGCCTTGCCCTTCAGCTGCTTCTTTTTCTCTCTGCTCAGTTCTCTTTCATTATTTTTCCTCCCTTATTATATGCAAGCTTTTGGTTGCATTCAGGGATTGGATCCATGGGCCAAATCCCCTACTTAGTGGGGGGCTACAATGACTGCAGAAACTACAGTAGTCCCTTGGCTGCAGTCCCAACTACTCCACTAGCACTTCATAATCTGGGGGAGAGGACTTCTTCTCCCACATCTGTCTCCCCAAAGAATCTCTACACATAGAGCTTTTAAAACAAGCTTTGCACAGAGTTGGGTAATTTGGCCCTATCTCTCCTGGAACTTCAACCACTGTAATCAAGGATAATTTGAATAATACGCAGCACCATTTTTGCATCCTCTTTTCATAATGTACTAAATCTATTGCAATACAAAAGCCTGAAGAAGTGGAATAAGAACTGAACTTCAGCCTAAATGCTGAATTTCTGGACTTTTATAGGCTTAAATCAGCCCCTTATCCCTAGTTGTTTAAAGCATCATGCAAGGTTTTTAACTATCTGACACCCATTAAAGTCATTAGGAGCTGAATGGTTAAACTCTGTCCCTTATAAAGGTAGGTGCTACTGTTGCTTTAATTAATTTTTTTCATGATTGAATAACAACATCTATGCTGAACATCGGGCTTCAGAGATACACATCTCCCATCATTTTTACACATTTCATTCAGCCCTTTTTGCAGCATAGTGTTGGAGAAAGAAAAGACATTAGAAGGTCGTGCTTCCAAAGAGCAAACTTCCCATTGTTCTTTGAATAAGAGATTGTATTTGAGTACAGAGCTTTGCATAAGAATGAGTCCTTTTTCTTCTATAAAGTCAGCTATTTTCAGCTCAGTGCAGCAATCTTCGATTTCTTGGTTGTAACTATGGCAATACGATTAGACAGCATTCAGTAAAATTCGTTTTACAAATTAGCATGACGGGGGGGAGGGGTGCGCCCATGACACGGATGAGGAGCAATGCAAAACCACTATGGAACGAGACTGAAATGGAGTCAGGATTCAGAATATTCCTCTCACTAATGATCCTTGGATTCATCAGACACCCTCTGATAGTTTGAGAGTGATATACAGTTATCCACAATAAACATGATGGCATCAATGTGCCTGATAGGATATATTTCCTACTTTTAAAAAAAAATAGCACCACATTGTCCCATTTTGAAAGTACATTTTAACCCCATTTTGGGGTGTCTGCAGATTTCTTTGATCTGGTACTTGTATAACATTAGCAGTCAAATCAATTTCAAACACTTTCATTACGGTACAAAGCTCATTATGTTCTGGGACAAAAAAAGTTTTGTGCTGGGCCTTGGGTCATGTTATAATGAGGATAAGAATGATTGTTGGTGTGCTAGACAGAGTTCTACCTCCTTACCTTTCTGCTAAATGGAACACTCCTCACCAGTTCAATAGAATGGAAGGCCTCAATTTGCACACACTAATGATGGCTTCCTGAACTTTTGCATCATTTGTAATAAATCTAGTTTTGATCATATTTCATTATGAATGAGTCTCCTATTCATTTATAGCCCTTTCCTTTCTTAATGATACATGCAAAACAAAGTCAGAAGGAAGGGGAATTTTAGACGCATATTTTTCAAATGTTTAACGTATTTCCCTCCCCTGATTTGTTTATTCAAAGGAAACTTTTCTTTAAAAATAAAGCCGTCATAAAATTACTTAAAAATCTAATCAAATAACTTATTTTTTTTACTTTACAACTACATTGTAGTTCCCCTCCAAAAAAACAGGAAGAAAACAGTGGAGCATTTTCCTTTTTTAAAAATATTTTTCCTTAATCTTTCTGATTTGGTTTTGTATATTGTTTAATCAGAAGGAACCAATCCTGCAGTCTATGGGCATACTGGGTGCAATTCATCACTGAACACAAAGCCTATGCACTGTTCAAATCCCAATTGAGTCCTTAAGTATTGCATAAGGCTTGTGCTGAGTTTCTGCACAGAAGTGAATGGCACTCAAGGAACTCCCATGGGATCTTTTGCCTGCATAAATACATGCATAGGAGTTTTGCTTCCATAAACATTTTTCTGCAGCCCTCATTCACATGGTGAATAGCTAAATGGGATTACTCACATGATTAAGGGCTGTAGGATCAGGCCACTCATGGAGAAAATAGCATATCATGTAACCCCACACAGTGCTGATGGAAAAGGCCTAAAGATCTAAATAAAATTAAGGACGTGCATTTAACCAAGTCAGCTATTTGCTAATTGGCTCACGTGGCTCACAAGTATATGCAGCTGTTTCTCCAGATATCCCCAAGGTATTTAGTGCAAAGGGTCAAGGAATGTACCTTGTTCTCCCTTCAAAATGACAAATGTATCCGCAACAGATGTCTCTTGTATCTATATGTATCCTGTGTAACCTATTATCTATAGGTCAGCGTAATGACGCAAAAGAATGAAGGTTAAGTTGTTTGTTACTGGTTATAAAAAGGGCCTGTTCGGCCATGTAAGGTGTGTCTCTCCTCTGGCATTAGCCGACGAGAGCACCCGCTCAGCTGATCGATTAATAAAGGACCTGGTACCCGTCTTTTTGTCTCTCCGTGCCTCCTTGGTGTAATTAGGTAAGCTCCGGGGGGAAAACGGGCCCTATTTGGCTAACAGTGCTACTACTACTATCTGGTAATGTCACCTTCAGAAACTGAAGTCTGATTGTTTAGCAGTTTTAGGGCCCAATCCTGAAGTCAAGGAGACTTGTAGGTATCTAGCAGTTTGATGTCATGACTAGCACGTGAATTGGATTTAAGTGATGGAAAATTGTGCAGTCTCTCCTTCACTCTCTCATCCAGGAGTGCCATGTCTGAATCCAGTGGCACAACGATGTCAAGATGTCTGGAGACAGGTCTGGAGGCCATCAAATCCTACTGCACCTGAACTGATGCCCTAGGCTGTCTACACAGTTCTTACCATTCACTTTCACACCTGGGGAGATAAGCATATCTGCTTGATTGCTTGGTCCACCAGAGAAACCTTTCTAGAAGGAGGCAGGTGTAGCTGTCCACTCTGGTCAACAGTTGCAGGTAGTACTGCCTACTGTTACTTACGGTAGCAGGTGTAGCCTGACCTGTCTTGAGAAGTTTGGACTGTGCTTCATCTGGAACCACACCTCAGATCTGTTCGTCAAGGGTGGGCCTATCAGGAGTACAAGACTCCGGATGACAAAGTTCTGAGGGTCATTGGGATACACAAGCCTCTCCACCACAACAAGGTAAAGGTCCAAGGAGTAGAGTCTGACATGCAGCAGTGTATGGATTATTTCTCTTCAGCATGTGACACTTTTTTGGTCTCTCAATCAACATCAAGAAGACAGAAGTGATGTACCAGCCTGAACCAGGAAAGCCTTATGTAGAGCCTATCATAGTGAATGGTCAAACCCTCCAGGCAGTGGACAAGTTCACTTACCTTGGCAGTACACAGTCAGGTGCAGTTCACATTGGTGATTAAACCAATGCCAGAATTGCCAAAGCAAGTGTGTCCTATGGCAGACTACGTGCAAATGTGTGAGTGCAGAGGCATTAGTTGTCAAACAAAACTGAAGGTCTACAAAGCCATTGTGTTGCCAACTCTGACGTATGCATGTAAAACCTGGATGGTGTACAGATGCCATGTTATAAAGTTGAATCACTTCCACATAGGCTGTCTGAGGAATTGATGATAAGATAGCAAGACAAGGTTTTAGATACTGAGGCTCTCTGAGGTATGGGCAAGTATTTCAAGCATCTATACTCTGTTGATGAAATCACAGATGAGATGGGCAGGCCATGTCACTAGAATGTCAGATGAGCGACTGTCAAAGAAGATCTTTTATGGTGCGCTAAAGGAGAGAAAGCATACTCAGGAAGACCAGAAGAAACATTTCTAGAACTCCCTCAAGTCACCCTCGAGGCATTTCAACATTGACCCAGAATTTTGGGAAGATCTCGCTCATGATCATTCTATCTAGCAAAGTCTCATCAATACTGGAGTTAGTCTGTGAGCAGAGGAGAACTGATGAGGCAGAGCAGAAATGCCACCAGCGTAAATTTCACAACAGCAGCATGTCCACTGTTAACCAAGTAACTCATAGCAGCATCTCTTGTTCAGTGTGCCACAGACAGTTCAAAGTTCAAATTGGCCTGATCAGCCACTCATGTGTTCAAAGAAACCAAACTAATCAGTGATGTCATGATCATCTTGGAACTCAAAGGATGAACAAGGTGCCCAGCACTTTTAAGGATTAGGCCATTGCTGCCTGAGTGACCATCCACACTGGCATTAAAACAGCAAAAAAGTGTTCTACTGTTTGCTATATTTTCCTTTCAATACTTTCCTCCACAGTTATTTAATTACAAATCCTCTTTGAAAGACAGGAACAGAGAAATTACTTCAGTAGACACATAATGCATTATCAAAATTGCTTGAGTTTCTTCTCAGGTAGAAGCAAACTATTGAGGTGGAAATTTACTTGCTTTCACTACTGGTTATCTAAATAATTGTTTGCAGTTCTGAATGAAAACAAATGAATGTTTGCATATAAATAACCATAACCTGTTTTCTTGCCAGCAAAGCGTACTCTAGTTGGCGGCATAGAGAGCACTAGTAACACAGTAGTTTCAAAACTGCTCTGCCTCTTTTTTTTTTTTTTTATCCTGTGGAACAAGCCATTTAAGAAGACTTTGTTTGTATGCAGCATAAGCAAGAGATAGCAGTTACCATGTTAAACTTGCAGTTCTCTTGAAGAACAAGATTCAGCAGTTTGTTCAGTTAGCTGTGAATCTCTGAAAATGAACACACTAAGGAACCAATTCATCTTAAACAGGATATGTATTATAACCGGGGGGTATAATGCAATATGACAGCAAAGTGAGAATGACACACGTACCAGATTATTAAAATCTGTATATCTGGTTCCTGTGTTATTCCAGTGCAGAGAGTGGAAATGAAGTTGAGCAGTGGGAAACCTGAAATCTAATCCTGTAATTTAGCAGGTGATATCAGTTCTGGTTTCAAATGTAAGAAATTAAAGGATTGGGTAGAACTATGAACCTCTCTTTTCCAGTTAGGAAGAGCCTTATGTTTGAGCATGCTTCAAAATATAAGGAGTTTGTGCAGACGAGGATGAACCAGTGCTACCATATATACAGTAGCTATTAAAAACTTGGTATTTGCCAGTAACTCCCACACAGTTACCATAGACTTAAATCACCCCTTCCCGAGGAAATGTCCCTGGGATAGAACTGGGAGCGGGGAGGTGCTCTTCGGGCATTCCTTCATGGAATTTTCACTGAATCATTCCATCATGAAATTGCTGCCAGTGGAGAAGCGGGTGGCTATTGCAATCTAGAATAGGCATTGTGGGATACTGCCGAATAATTCTGGAGGCCATTCACAGCGCATTGGGCGGCCACACTGGTGCCGCAGCGCTGCAGCGGCAGTGCAATACTCGCTATTCCTCTCGGGGAGGTGGAGTAACATGCAGCGCTGCAACCACGGAGATACAGCGCTGCAAATGCCTTGCCAGTGTGGACGGGGAGTGAGTTACAGCACTGGGGGAGCCTTTACAGCGCTGTAACTCGCAAGTGTAGCCAAGGCCTGGGAAATCATGGTGAGTGAGCCACAATTTGTGCTCCCATTTCTCTGGCTGGTGGGGATTCTGTCTGAGTAGCATAAAAGTGATGTATGCAGTCTGAGTTGTCTATGGTACACAAGAAGGTTCACCTGCTATTGACCTCGCTATTCTTTCAGGGGGATATGAATGGCATTAGCAACATGGGGCTGCAAAAAAATTATATCCTGCCCACCCTAAGAAAAGGTGTAGGTTATATTTACAAAAAAGGGGATGGGACCAGGCTTAAAATGAAAAATAGTTTCCAGTCAGTAATGTGGCTTGCAGGCCCACTTATCTCTCTCCTAGGTTTGCCCCCCCCCCCTTTTTTTTTAAAGCCAACCAAATGTTCCAAAAACGTCTTGAGGTTTAATGGGACAATCAGATGGGTGTATCAAGAGCCTATGTAAACGTTGACTGTTTCTCTCCTTTTAATTTGTGAGTGCAGTAACTGTGGTTTCATAATGCCTGCCTCTGATTGAGAGGAATGTCTAAGTGTAATAGGAGCCTGTGGATAAGGTTTACTCTTCTGTTGTCTTCAGTATTGGGAGAACAATGCACAAAATGAGTCATTACTTAGCTGACAATATAGCAGATCAGAAGTAGCTGATACTTATCTATGATTAGGAAGGCATCACTATAGTTCTTTTTACCAGAGCAATTTAAAACCTTTCCTTTAATCAGAGAGAAAGGAAGCTCTGCTGTTTTATTGAGTGAAGGATATTCTTAGAGTTACAGAATACTATAAGATCAGAATTTCCACCTGTCCTTGAAACAGCTTCAAGTTTTCCTGTTCTTGTGTGCTAGAATTTCTTGCACCAAAGAAATCTTTCTCAATGAAACCTGTCCATCCTACACTTTGTATTCATATAGGTCTCCTGGAAAATGAGAAGTGTATGGATAATGGAGGTACAATTGTGTGGGGCAGAAGGAGAGGGGTGAATGACTTCTGTCCCCTATATGGATAAATACATTCTGCCAACCTAAATTCTTCTGTCACATTAATTGGAGAAATATTTCTTCATTTCCTGTCCATATATTGCTGGAGCTGTTATAATGGCTGCCGCCTCTAGGATTGCCAACTTTGTAATATTTAAAAAACAGACAAGCCAGCAGGAGTGCCAGTACCTCCCCGACCCACGCCACCTCTTCCCTGCTAAGTCCCCATTCACTCCCCTTCCTCCCTTCTCTCTCCCTCTTCTCCCCCCCGGCCCCCAACCTTTGCTTTTCTCCTCTCCCCGTCCCTCCCCTCTGCCTGGGTCAGTAGGGATTTGCCTGCACAGCCTGGGCTGCAAACTGCAGCCGCCCAACACAGGTAAGAGGTGGCCCCAGCTTAGTAGGGGCTGGCACAGGTGATGCCTGGGTGTCTGGTCAGTAGATCTGACTAGACTCTGTCAGTTCCTCTTTTCGACTAGACTTTCTGGTAAAAAACCAGACACCTGCCTCCTGCCATGCTAGTGGCATTAGCAGTGGATGAAATGAGTACCACAATCTCTGTTTAAGAGATCATTTATAGCATCTTTTGGATTTATAAGATGTTCAGATACCAAGGTGATGTGCATAGTAAAAACTGCATAGACAGATACATTTTGTCATTCTGTAAAGTGCCTTGATGCTTGTGAAAGGCGCTATATCAATATTTATAAACAGCTTGAGTTTTAAGTTACAAGGAAAATTACTGACTTTGTGTAAAGAATTCAGGAGTGGAAATGTTAAGTATTCATCATACATGAGGTAGGGTTACCATATTTCCACAATCAAAAAAGAGGACACGGGGGGGGGGGCGGAAGCCCCGCCCTAGCCCTGCCCCCATCCACTCCCTCCCACTTCCCACCCCCTGACTGCCCCCCTCAGAACCCCAACCCCCCCTGCTTCTTGCCCCCTGCTGAGAACCCCCCTAGGACCCTACCTGTCCCCTGACTGCCCCGACCCTTATCCACTCGCATGGGTGGCAGGGTTGTAGAAATTTTGGTGGTGCCCAGAACCCCCCCCCACCTGCCTAAGGCTCTGGGAGGGGGGTTGGGTGGGGGGAGGAGGTCTGGGGTGCAGGTCCTGGGCTGGGGATTAGGGTGCAGGAGGGGTGCAGGGTGCAGGTTCTGGGATAGAGTTTGGGTGCTGGGTGCAGGCTCCGGGCTGGGGCAGGGGGTGGGTGTGCAGGAGGGGGTGAGGGGTGCAGGCTCTGGGATGGAGTTTGGGGGTGGGAGGCGGTGCAAAGGGAGGGGGTGCAGGCTTTGGGAGGGAGTTTGAGGGCAGGAGGGGG
>NW_020664420.1:65089388-65101472 GCF_002925995.2 Terrapene triunguis | reverse complement strand
TGGGAGGGAGTTTGAGGGCAGGAGGGGGTGTGTGGGAAGGGGGGAGGGGGTTTGAGAGGGAGTTTGGGGATAGGAGGGGATGCAGGGGTGAGGGCTGTGGGTCTGAGGATGAGGGGTTCATGATGCAGGAGGGGGGCTCAGGGATGGAGCAGAGGATTAGGGTGTGGGGGGATGAGGGCTGGGGCTGAGGGGTTTGGGGCGTTGGAGAGGCTCAGGGCTAGGGTGGAAGGGCAGGGTAAGGGCAGCCTGTCTTCCCATTAGTGGATGGGGGCACTAGGACCCGGGGGCAGCAGACAGCAGTTGCTGCTGGCTCTGGCAGTACAAGCAGACAAGGGAGAGGCAGGGAGGGGGTGCCCACGGGGGGGGACGGACGCACGGAGGGGGGGTGGCAGGTGGAGGCCGGGGACCCATCCAACACTCCCCCGCTCCCTGACTCCCCCCGCCCCGACTCCCCTTACCATTCTGGCTCCACATGTTTGCAAAACACGCTGCCCGGTGGGTCGGTTTGTGTGTTACACAGGGCTGCAGACAGAGGGAGGGGGGAGCAGGGGAGGGCTCTGGCTGCTGGAGGCCAATGGGAGTGGGTCAATCGGCCCAGCCGCCCAATCAGCAGCCGCACTCTGCATGGAAGGGAGGGATGGAGGCGAGGGAGAAAAAAAACCTTGTTACCAATTCCTCCCGGACGGCTATTTAGAGACGCAAAAGCCAGACATGTCCGGGGAAATACGGACGGATGGTAACCCTAACATGAGGGTTTCCTGGTGCACAATGGGACTTCCAGCTGAAACAGTCTAGTCTAATGTCTTCTCTGATACAATTGCTATAAACAGCCTTGTTTTCTTCTACCCCAAACGTGCAAGTGAGTTCCTCTTCTTTTTTCTTAAAGGCCCATACCATTTTATCAGTCTGGTGGTCTAGTTATGGCTGGGGAGATCTGAGTTTGGTTGCTCTCTGACTGGCTGATAGTGGTTTGGAGTACTATGTAGGGTTACCATATTTAAAAAATAAAAAAAGGGGACACTCCACGGGGCCCTGGCCCCGCCCATTTCCCACCCCCGGTCCCGTTGTACGTCACGGCAGACATGTCCATTACTGAGAAGGCAGAGCAGAAACTGCATCAGCAGCATCACATCCTTAAAACACGTGTTGATGACGTTACTGCGGCCATTCCTCTTTCTCTGCTTTTCATTCTCATCATCATTGCTGATGTAGTGGGAGCTGTTCATTCCATTCACTGAGTGCAGTGCACAAGTCACTGATGCTTCCATCAAAAGTGGGAACTTTCATGAGGACCATGCTGGAAGGGTCCAACCCTGCTGATACTTATTATAGTTATTGCAATAATGCCCAAAGGCCCCATTCAGGAACAGCACCCTGTAACAAAGTGGTATGTCCCTTAAGGGCCGGGGGCCAGCCAGCCCTATCCAGTTGTCAGACCCAGTTGGGAAGGGCTCACGACATCCCTATAAAGAAGACAGTAGGAAGAGAGCTGCAGGAGGCAGTTTGGCCTATGAGTAGAGAGAGAGGCACAGAGTGAAAGGCCTCTGGGCCCCTGGAGCCTGTGTGGGTCAGGACAGAATAACTTTGCTTTGTGTTACCTTGTGAGTTCTTTTTGTTTGTTTGTTTTAAATTGTACCCTCCAGGAAGGACCTGAAAGAGATCTAGGAGGAGCTTTTAATCCTTCCTGGGCTGGAGATACAGGCTAGCAGTCTACAGCCTCACTGTACTTGAAGAGCTGCTCTGGTTCAGTGTGTGAAACTGTACGTATGTCTTCTCATGTAATCTTTGCATGCTCTTTTCATCCTACTGGAGCTGCTGTCTGCAGCAGAGTTATCTTATTGATCACTATGTCTTGCCTGATTTAAATTCCATCGTACCCACTCAGGACCCTGTGTTTACTGGCAGACCAACAGGAATGCTGGTACTCAGTTTACTGCCATCTTTATGTGTTGATGTAGGAAGGTTTTGTGGGGGAGGGAATTCACTTCACAACCCTAGCATATGGGCTGGTTGTTGGATGATTTCTAATTTTGTATGTGTCAGCAGCCACAGGGCCAGATTTCAGGGGTGAAATTTGAACAGGGAGAAGGGATACTACTGCCATATTGCAACAGCAGCAATATTCAGCCAGAGGCCTCACTGTACGTTTTCTATGTGAATTTGCTTGGCCACTGGTTGTAGGGCAAAGGAGGGAGGAGAGAATGGCACAAGGAACCCATTCCACTTCATGCACCCTGCCAGGCAAGGTCCAGGTGTATAATCACAGTTACTGCACTCATGGGAGTGCAAAGATTTCACTTGTCCCACAGAGGATACACTCCAACTCATGGAAAACAGGGGGAGATGAGAGGAATTGGAGCCACCAGATATGTGGCTGGTGAGACAAAGGTAGCTGGGAGACTAAGCGAGTTAGCCAGCTGTGTATAACAGCAGAGGGGGACCTGATAAGTCTCCAAATATGTTAAAGGCTGTTGTAAAGAGAATGGTAATCAATTGTTCTCCATGTCCTCTGAAGGTAGGACAAGTAATGGGTGTAATCTGCAGCACGGGCAATTTAGGTTAGATATTAGAAAAACTTTCTAACCACAAGGGTGATTGAGTTCTGGAAAAGGATTCCAAGGGAAGCTGTGGAATCCCCAACATTAGAAGTTTTCAATAATCGGCTAAACAAACACCTGTCAGGGATGGTCTAGGTCAGTGGTTCACAGACTTTAACAACCTGTGAACCCCTTTCACTAAAATGTCAAGTCTCGCGAACCCCCTCCTAAAAATGAATATTTCCAGGGATTTTCTCCTTTACCTGAGTATAAATTATAAGAGCAGTTATCTTGGAAATATAAAATTTGTTTTTATGACATGCTTATTACACACTCTTTATTATTAATTATTATTTATCATTACAGTATTTTTATTACATTATGAAAATGGCACTCTTCCAAGATCTCACTTTCATAGCGTGTATCACTTTGAATAAGTCTGTTATAAGACAAGGCTCCTATGTTTCATCAAGGAGTGTCAGATGTGAAACAGCATGAAGGTATTTAAGAAGCCAACTCAAAGAGTTCCTCCTACACAAGCATTCAGGTCTTGAGCAGTCCAGGCAAACAACGCACGTTACAACAAAGCTTAAACTTGTTCTTCATAATAATTTTAAAAACAATACAAGCTGCCTATTTAATTTTAAAACCAGCAAAAAATATCCACCATCCTTTCCATTTCTTATAAGGAGTCTTCAAGTTTAAATCTCCTCAGTGTGATAGATATGCTTGCTTTGATCTGCTTAGCTCTTGGAAGTCCAGGGGCTCCGGGCTGCTGGGACAACTCTGTCCGCCATTAGGGAATTTTTTCCTGAGAACCCCCTGTAACATTTTGCGAACCCCCAGGGGTTCCCGAACCCTAGTTTGGGAACCACTGGTCTAGGTGTACTTGGTCCTGCCACAGCACAAAGGCCTGGACTTGTTGACTTCTCAAGGTCACTTCCAGCCCTACATCTCTGATTATCCTCAGGATCAGTCAGTGGATCTGGCTGGCTTCAAAGTGAGAGGTACAATTCACACCATTTTCTGAGATAGTGCTCTCTGCGCCAACCATGTCGGGGAGGGATTATTGTCTCCTAGAACACAACCCTGCCCAGTTCCTACTGGGACTGTACCGATCCACACAATCCCTAATGCAGGCCTCTGTTGATTAGGGATAATCTGGCCCATTTCATGTAATCTGTTGCACAAGCTGAGTGAGACAACAGATGCATGGTTGACCAGTTACTCACTATTCCCTGAGTTTGTGACCTTAGGCTACAAAGTAAGGCCTGGTCTACACTACAGAGTTAGGTCGACATAAGGCAGTTTACGTCGACCTAATTATGTCTGTGTGCACACTATAGCCATGCTCCTGCTGATGTAAGTGCCCTACTACGCTAACATAACTCCACCTCCATGAGCGGTGTAGGGCTTCTGTCGATGTAGTTAGGGCGACCGTGTCTGTGTAGACACTGCGGGTTACTTACAACTGCTGGTAGCTATCAATTTCGTGGCTTCATGCTGGAGCCATGAAATTAACAAGAAAGCCACTTACAGCTTGGGCTGTCACCCTGGGATAGGCTCCAACTAGAGTCCAGCTGCCCCTCGGGCTCCCGATTCCCTGCTGCTGGGCATCTGGCAGGGAGCAGAGAGCCTGGGGGGAGGAGGGAGAACTGGGCTCCTGACAGGGATCTGCACAGAGCTGAGGCCTGGGCCCTCAGTCCCCCATATTGCCCTTCTTAATTTGGTGGAAGCGCCCACCAACAGAAGGAAGGCAGCGTGGACATGAACAACTGCGGTGGCTGTAAGTAGACCTAACACAGGTCGACTTAAGTTTGTAGTGTAGACATGCCCTAAGAAACAATGTGGGTGTGTGATGCGGGCTTTGTCTACCTACTGTCCTGTGTGCTCATTGTAAACTTGTTTTCATGAATCCCTATAAAAAGAGAACTAAAAAATAAGCCACTTTCACACAAAATTACACAAGCACAAAATTCAGTGGAAAGTAGGTTTTTGCATGTTACCAAGCAAAAGGGTAACCTTCTCCTCGAAAGTTGCAGAAAAGCAAAATTTTAGGGGAATAAAATTGTCTGGAACATAAGAAAAATATTTCATGCTGATTTCCCCACAAAAAATTGTTGTCCCTTTCATGGTGCCTGTGTTTTCCATGGTGTTGTCCCTTTCATGGTGCCTATGTTTTCCATGGTGTTGTCCCTTTCATAAGGCCTATGCTCCACTAATTTCCCACATAAGCCCCCTTTTGAGGATGTAAACGGCACAGAGGGCTTCTCCACATGGAGACTTAGTTCAAAGGAAGCTACAGTGTGACTGCATAGCGGACTAGCTTGCCATGCAGTAAGTCTGTGTCCCTGCCTTGGTGCACTAAAAATTCTGTAGTGCACTTTGACGTCCTGCTCTCTGAAACAGCAGTAAGTCCAAGCACGCTATGGAACTTTTAGTATGCATTAGCAGATTTCACGTGACTGGTTAGGCTGTGGCAGGCCTGAGCACTGTATATATGCACCCTGGCTTGTTGTGCTCTAACTCAGTGCTTCTCAAGCTATCTGATGTGGGGGACCGGCAATTTTTTTTCCCAATGTGCCAGGGACTGGTGCCATATTATTATCCTATTTGACGCTCTTATGAGGAAACTCGCCGCGGACCAGCAGCCGATGGCTCGCGGACCACCACTTTGAGAAGCACTGCTCTAACTGACTTTGTAGACAAGCCCTTAAATAGAGCATAGCCACTGTGTGGGCCCTCTACATAGGAGAGAATTTCACAGTAAAAAAGCAACACAAAAATGCTAATGGGTTCCACTGAAATCTACCAGTGCCTCCCCTGATTGTCACTAGAAATAGTCCCAAGATGTAGGTCCAAGTATGAATTTTCACAGATTTTGATATTCTGATGTAGGATTTTGTTTGGGTCAGTTTCTAACTGCAACAAAAAGGCAAGGATTGGGTGGGCAATGAATCTTACCAGAGTGTGTTTTGTCAGTCTGGCAATTGTCATTAGTCTGCAGGAGAATGAGATCATTTTCTCTAAGAGGCAGTCAGCTCAGAAATGTCAACCAACTCAGAAAATTAATTCTTGCAGCTGCTTTATGTTGGCTTCTGCATATTGCTAAAGGAGATGGATAATATATTTTATTATGGGGGATCTGTTATAGATTGTGCTGATTTAAATATTACAGTTTAGTCATCATCCTAACTGAATGCATTTTGTTTTTATAATCCTGGTGAATAAAATGTAATGTTAGCTGAAGTGAAAGGCTAAAATGTAATCTCATCAAAAGCAATAACATTTTTGAGCCAAAATGTTCTCATTTAAATCGTTTTGTTGTTCTGATTTATTGAATGACTTCTCTCATCTGAAATCTTTAATGACATTAAAAATTCACTGATGCATTCATAAATCAGTTGAAATTTGAGGAAAATGCTTTGCATTCATTTGTTTGGGACACTATGGCTGCATTTCTCTTGACATCTGCCTAGAGAAATAAGACTGAAATGATCTGTAGAGATGCATTCCATATTCACCAGTGAAAATCTTGACCAGGGCTTGTGACCCACTCTCTCATATAGAACTGAACTACTTCAGGGGCATACACCAGATTGTAGGGAAGATAGCCTCCATTTTCCAGTAATGAAAATTCTTGCTAAGCACTAGTCTAATATAAAACAAGAAGGACAAGAGAAGATGTGGGCTTGATTAGCTACCACCTTCCATCCTATGTAGTCATTTACACCTACTCATAATAGGTACAAAATGCTACTGATGATGGGAGTGAGTGGAGAATTTGCACTAGATAGCATTTTATGCAAACTTTGCATAGGTGTAAATGACAATGCATGGCACCATGCAGTGAAGAATCAAATCTACTCAACAGATGTATGTTACCTTCATTCATTCATTCATAGTATTATATAAGCAGAAAATGTATTTCCTACCAATTTCTCTTGTAAAAAGTAATTTGATGCATCAAACAGTAAGAAGAAATAGTCTCCTATCTAAACCTTTTGCACCTCTTCTCATTCATCTTGCGATAGCATTTCTATTCCAGTCTGTCTCGGATTCAGAATTTTTACTCTTATGATACGAACTATTTTTTCTTCTCCTACAACAGTGTATAATCACTGCTTCTTTTGGAAAGTCCATTTTTTTTTCATTTGCTATTGCAGGGTACCTTGAATCCAATATGTGATTTTTTTCCTACATAGAACACATTTCTTTTCCAAAGGTAATGAAATGAAATGCAGTGATTTTTCCAATAGATATTTGTATAGTTTGTGGCAACTGAATTAATTTTCCTTTCTGATTTCACTCAGTATTGACATTAGAGGTAGTGTACATGTCAGTGATGATGATGCTTCCTTTTTCTATTTATCTTTTGAGAAAACCTTGTATGAACATATGTCTTATCAGATTCAGCTTACTGAGTGCAAATGGAAAGCAACTAATTAGCTTCCTGTGCCATTGGTTATAAATAGCATCCAATAACAATAATTAATGTCCACTCTGAAATTTGCCAATCTTGCTTCCTCTTCTATGACATGAAAGATTTCACTGGAAGTACCTTTGCTTTATCTCACACTCCAAGCCATTTATCATCAAGAACCATGGCTTTAATCAGCCAACCTTAATAATCATTGGCTTTGTTACAAGCAGTAGGTATATACCTTCCATCTTCAAGTGCTTGACTTAACATTCTCTAATTAGGCAGAAAGAGTAGACAATTTCTGTAACGAAGGAAAGACTATATGAAAGATTTTGAACTCTTGTAGCAGAAAAGTTGACACAAAAAGACTTACTGTCCTTGAATAATTTTAGGTTTTGCTTTTATGGTATTTATATTAATATACACCATGCAATACCTATTGAAATTGATTATTTCTATTAAGGTAGCAGCTAGTGACCCTAGCAAAGGGCAGGGCCCCTTTGTACTAGGTTCTGTAAAAAACAAAGTAAGAGACAGTCACTACCCCCAAAGAGATTACAACCTATATAGACAAGGCAGACAAAGGCCTTGGCTACACTTGCAGATGTACAGCGCTGTGAGTTAAACCTGACTTCGTGCAGCTGAGTAGGGAAAGCGCTGCTGTCTATCCACACTGACAGCTGCCCAGCGCACTGTCGTGGCCACATTTGCGGCAATTGCAGCGCTATTAGGAGCGGTGCATTATGGGCAGCTATCCCACAGAACACCTTTTCCCATTCTGGCGCCGTGGGTTGTGGGAAGGGGGCGTGGGTGCGGGGCATTCTGGGTCCTGTCCCAACGCCCCGTGATGCATCGCTTCGCATCCCAGAAATCCCTTTGTTTCCGTTCACCTTCGGCGCCATCTTCCAACGGTTTCTGTGCAGCGCGATCTGTCTGCGGGAAATGGAGCCCGAACTGCTGAGGCGTATGCTGACTTATCTCGCCAGCACGTTACGTTTGGTTGTCGAACTATTCCTTAAGATCCAAAGTGACAGTGAGAGTGAGGAGTCCGACGATGCTATCGAGCCACGTAACGCGTACGACACGAAATTGCTTGTGGCATTCACGGACATGCTCAGCACCGTGGAACACCGCTTTTGGGCTCGGGAAACAAGCACCGAGTGGTGGGATCACATCATCATGGAAGTCTGGAATGACGAGCAGTGGCTGCAGAACTTTCGGATGAGAAAAGCCACTTTCATGGGACTGTGTGAGGAGTTTGCCCCCACCCACCCTGCGGCACAAGGACACGAGATTGAGAGCTGCCCTGCCAGTGGAGAAGCGGGTGGCTATTGCAATCTGGAAGCTGGCAACTCCAGACAGCTACCGGTCGGTCGCAAACCAGTTTGGAGTGGGAAAGTTGACTGTTGGAATCGTGTTGATGCAAGTTTGCAAGGCCATTAATCGCATCCTACTCAGAAGAACCGTGACTCTGGGTAACGTGCAGGAAATAGTGGATGGCTTTGCACAAATGGGGTTCCTTAACTGTGGAGGGGCGATAGATGGGACACACATTCCTATTCTGGCACCACCCCACCTAGGATCCGAGTACGTTAATCGGAAGGGGTATTTCTCTATGGTTCTCCAGGTGCTTGTGGATCACCGTGGGCATTTCATTGACATTAACACAGGCTGGCCCGGAAAGGTGCATGACACACGCATCTTTCGGAACACTTGGCTGTTCAGGAAGATGCAGGCCGGGACTTTTTTCCCAGAGCGGAAGATCACGGTAGGGGAAGTTAAAATGACCATTGTGATCCTTGGAGATCCCACTTACCCGTTAATGCCGTGGCTCATGAAACCCTACACAGGGAGCCTTGACAGCAGCAAGGAATGGTTCAACTACAGGCTGAGCCGGTGCCAAATGACTGTGGAGTGTGCCTTTGGCCGTTTAAAGGGCTGCTGGCGATCTCTGTATGGGAAGCTGGACTTGGCCAAAAACAGCATCCCCGCGGTTATATCTGCTTGCTGTGCCCTCCATAATATTTGTGAAGGGAAGGGTGAAAGCTTCACTCAGGCATGGACCTCTGAGGTTCAACACCTGGAGGCTGAATTTGCACAGCCAGAGAGCAGGGCTATTACAGGGGCCCCGCGTGTGGCTGCAAGGATTAGGGATGCCTTGAGGGAGCAATTTGAGGCTGAAAACCAGCAGTGATATCTGGTGCCCTGCACGGGAGTGAAGTGCAGTAGTTCCAAACTTTAGGAATCAGTGTTTGCTAAGCAGACAAGCAGACTTGCAGTGCCTGTTTATTTCCTGGGCTAAGGAGTCTTTTACTTTATGCAATAATAAAGAATGTTTTCAAAGCCAAAAAATCCATTTATAGAAAAGAAAAAAAAATTATTTATTGAAAAGAACAAGGGGGTGGAGTGGGGAACAGTACAATCACAGATTCGCATATGTCCTGTCTGGTGTGCTGTGCAGTGAGTGCTGCACTTCAGGATAGCTATACTGCATGGTGATGGGGGTTGAGTGCAGAGGGTAAGGGTCGTGGTTTTCAGGGCTGGGTGGTGAAGATACTGGTGTTGGAGGCAGCGGGTGGCGTGAAGAACACGGAAGTTGGGGAAGGTGGGTTGGAGGTGACAGTGGGGCACAACGGAAAGAGTTTGGGGACAAGAGCTGTGGGGGGGGGTGGCGTTTGCGGTACTGCTCCTCTTTCTGCATGGCTACCAGCTCCTGGATAGCATCTGCTTGGTGCTCCAGGATGCTTATGAGTCTATCGGTGCTTTGCTGCCGGTGCGCGGTGCTTTGCCGCCGGTGCGCTGCGTTTTCCTGGCGGATCCTGCTTTCTCTCTCCCTCCAGTCCTGTGCTTTCTCATTCTCTTTAATAGATTGCCGTATCACTTCTTGCAGCATGTCTTCTTTGCTTTTTCGTGGTCTCTTCCTGAGTCTTTGCAGTCTCTGAGCAGGCGATAAGAGGGACGGCTGAGGTCTCAAGGTTGATGCAGCTGTATAGGCAAAACGCAACATTTAACAGAGGCAGCATTGTTTATACCAGACAGAGTAATGATTCCCCTCGCACTTAAGGAGTAGAAAACACACAGGGTCTACACAATAGCATAATTTTCCTGTCCGAAACAGAGCACACATATCCCACGGGAGCCTCAAAAAGGTGAGTAAGGGGGACTGATTGTTTCAGGGCTGCACTGTCCTCTGAGTTTCTGTGCCTTGGGGAGAGCCAACAGCTTCAGGGGGCACGTACACTGAACACTGTCCCAACATTTTCCACAGGAGTTCGTCCTGGACAATATCTCGCTGCTGAGGGTAACCTGGGAAGCAAGGGAGGGTCTTCTACTGCAATGCGGCTTCCGCCCTGGCCCATATGCAGCTTGCCTGTGTGCAGCAATGGTCCCCCCGCCCCTCGTGGCACAGTGGCGCGGACACATTAGCCTGGCTGGGACAAGGACCACGGTGGCTCTCCCGATAAACCTGCGCAAGCGCATTGCACACGTTCTGGATGAGACATTCGAGGAGATTACCGAGGCCGATTACCGCGATGTGATAAACCACATCAATGCACTATTCCGCATCTAGGCATTCATGCCTAACCCTCCTCTCCCAAAGAGCCCACACCGAAAAAATTCCTTCCCGAAAAAAAAACCACTTACCGGGAACCTGCTCTTCTGTTTGTCCTCCACCAAATACCGGCCACTGCGACTGGCTACCTTCCTCCTGGCTCGAGAAGAGCTCCTGGCTGCATGGCTCCAGGGATTCCGGGGTGTCTCCATCTGGCCCACCACCATCACTCCCGTTTTCCTCCTCCTCCTCCTCCTCCTCTTCCTTCTTCCCCCCCCCCACACCGGCTCTGAAGTGTCCATGGTGGTGCTCGGAGTGGAGGTGGGGTTAACCCCAAGTATTGCATCCAGCTCTTTGTAGAATCGGCAGGTCGCGGGGGGAGCACCCAAGCGGCCGTTTGCATCGCGGACTTTGCAGTAGGCACTCCGCAGCTCCTTCACTTTAATCCTGCACTGCAGGGCGTCCCGGTCATGGCCCCTTTCCATCATGTCCTTTGATACCTTCCCGAAGGTATCGTAATTCCTATGGCTGGAGCGCAGCTGGGACTGGACAGCTTCCTCCCCCCAAACACTGATGAGGTCCAGCAACTCGCCATTGCTCCATGCTGGGGCTCGCTTGGCGCGTGGAGGCATGGTCACCTGGAAAGATTCGCTGATAGCACTCCAAGCCACGCCGGGCTGAGCAAACAGGAAGGGGATTTTTAAAATTCCCGGGGAATGTAAAGGGTGGGTCACATGGTTGGTTACCTGAGGCCAGGGCAGTAGAGTTTGAACTGATGACCAGAGTGGCTAGAATAGGCATTGTGGGATACTGCCGAATAATTCTGGAGGCCATTCACAGCGCATTGGGCGGCCACACTGGCGCCGCAGCGCTGCAGCGGCAGCGCAATACTCGCTATTCCTCTCGGGGAGGTGGAGTACATGCAGCGCTGCAACCACGGAGATACAGCGCTGCAAATGCCTTGCCAGTGTGGATGTGGACGGGGAGTGAGTTACAGCGCTGGGGGCGGCTTTACAGCGCTGTAACTCGCAAGTGTAGCCAAGGCCAAAGAATGGGAGAAAGGAAGCATCATTCTTATTATTCATGTTTTAGAGATGAGAAGCTGACATACGGAGAGACTAAGTGGCAAATTGTGTCCTGTGTCAGATCTCTGTTCAGGACCTAGCTGTAGGGGTCAAGATGTCAGGGAGCTCTGGTTCCCTGATCCTGAGGGCCAAACCCAGCCCCAGCTCCACTGAGAGCTGATGCTAAGCTGCTCTAAGATATGTCACCGGCATAGGGTCCTCGGTGTTATGGAGAAACACTTCTTCCTTCAGCACTACCTTATATCCATCCATCAATGCCTCTCTTTGTTTTACTTAGGCGTAATTCAGAGATTCATAGACTCTAGGACTGGAAGGGACCTCGAGAGGTCATCGAGTCCAGTCCCCTGCCCTCATGGCAGGACCAAATACTGTCTAGACCAGTGGCCTCCAAACTTTTTTGATCGCGCACCCCATCAGTAAAAAATTTTTGAGCACGCACCCCCTGCCACGCCAAAGCGCCAAAAAAAAATAAAAAGCCGCTCGGAC
>NW_020664420.1:65069527-65089288 GCF_002925995.2 Terrapene triunguis | reverse complement strand
AAAAAAAAAAAAAAAAGCCTCCTGCCAAAAAAGGCTCCTCCTGCCGCGCACCCCCAAGGATCCTCTTGCGCACCCCCTGGGGTGCGTGCACCCCACTTTGGAGACCACAGGTCTAGATCATCCCTGATAGACATTTATCTAACCTACTCTTAAATATCTCCAGAGATGGAGATTCCACAACCTCCCTAGGCAATTTATTCCAGTGTTTAACCACCCTGACAGTTAGGAACTTTTTCCTAATGTCCAACCTAAACCTCCCTTGCTGCAGTTTAAGCTTTTTGCTTTTTGTTCTATCCTTAGAGGCTAAGGTGAACAAGTTTTCTCCCTCCTCCTTATGACACTCTTTTAAATATCTGAAAACTGCTATCATGTCCCCTCTCAGTCGTCTCTTTTCCAAACTAAACAAACCCAATTCTTTCAGCCTTCCTTCTTAGGTAATGACAATACAAAACCTGGGAAGACACCTTTTAAAATGATGAGCTGGATTACTTCCCCCCAAGTTTCTTCTCAGAAGCTCCATTCAGTTTCATATCATGTGGTCCTTTGTTTCTATATTTTTATTTTCAGTGTATGTCCAGAACAATTCTCCCAAGATTATCTACCAAAGAGGAGGCTGGTGTCTCTACCTACAAGACTGAGAGTCATCAAAATATCCTGTAAAATTCAATCATAAACACACGTGCATATTCTAGTGTGTTCATTTATAGAGAGAGAAATATATTCAAATCCCAGTTCCATCAACACAGGTCATTTTCATATTTAATCACATTGTTATTACTGTGTATTATATCTAAAAGAGCATAGGCAGGTATGACCTTTCTTATTCAGTTTTCTATCCAATTTTAACATAGCTCTGCCTTTGGTTCACATACAATAGTTGTTACTAACATTAGACTTCTTAATAACAATAATGAATGTGAGCTTTATTTTGCATGCAGCTCAATAGTCTTACCCTGATAACATACTAAATTGGGAACTTTTTGTGCGTTGTAATTTGGGAAGTTGTTCCTGGGCAATCATACACAGAGGGAACATAATCTTTCTTCCTCAGGATGGGAGATTCCTTCCTGCTGCTGAAGTAGGGACTATGGTTTCCTTTTCCAGGATACTGATTTTTACTGATAGCAACAAACTTACTCCTTAAAACATGCAATACACTTGATTCTGCCAGGCCCTTGGTTGTGTGACCTGCCCTCTTGATGCAGAGCATCCTGTACGTAAAACTATTGTGTTCCACAGCATGTGTGTGCGTGGAGAATGGTGTGGATGTAGGTAATGTGCGTATGAAGAGAGAGAGCCTCTTTTATTGAGGTAACTGCAGCCTACCAGCTGGAACAGCAGACAGAAGCAAAACATTGAACTAAAGTCAAGGCAAGAAACAGGAAAAGAATTTTGGCAGAAACTAGGGTAAAAACAAACAGCTTTTTACTGACTCTAGCAAGAAAAACACTGACATGAATCATTTGAAGGGGAAGTAACATGCTCTCCTAATCAAATGCTTTTTCTGTCCTCGAATCTTCATTGCCCCACATACTGTGTAGTCATTTGCACCTGGGTGTAAATCTACCAAACCAAAATTTTCACCTCACACCAGTGTTAGTGTTTTCCATTTACCCTGCATTCACTCGGAACAAGATGCAAGGGAGAATCGGGTCTATGAGATGTTTGTATAATATAATCTTAATCTAATTTACTCCATTCTCACTGTGGAATAACATACTGTAACTTTAAGAGAGTATTGTTTTATATCAGTGTAAGTGAGATCAGATTCAGCCCCATGTATATCTCAATTACACCCAGAAAACTATGTTAAAATATTAAGGTTGCAAAGTCAATGTTTCAAAGATAGGAAATGCCAGAACTAGTTGCCTGTGCAATTATCCAGGTGCCATTATTTGCCTTAACCAGTTGACCCATCCTTTCTCTTCTGCATTCTCCTGGCTTATTCACTAGACACCTTCCAATTTATGCAACAAAGGAGGCAGAAGTCCTACAGGCAACAGCCTCCTTCACTACATAACTCTGATTCGTCCCCACAGCAGGTCCATCCTGAGCGAGGCAGGGTCTTGTGAAAATAAATTATGATTGTGTAATTAAAGACTGTATATTAATGCATATGCACAGACAACCTTAATGCTGGCATTTCCTAACTTTTGAATGCTTGACTTAGAAACTTTACAATTCTTTTAATGTAGTGTTTTGGACATAATTTTCTAGGTTTTTAGAAAAGCAAAAAGAAATGCCATGATGTGGCACCATGATGATACCCACACTGGCCATCAGCAGGATTGGAACCTTTAGATCCACTGCTCAGACCTCTGCTACCCAGCTAATGGCAGAATTGCCAACCTCAAGTGTTCAAAATGCATGAGTCAGGGCCCCAAAAAATCAAGAGATTGTCTTAAAATCATGAGGTTTTTTTAAAAAGAATACATTTTGGGTTCTTTTCATTTGACGTCTGTTTTCTGAGCCTTTACAATGCACTCAGGTCATGTTTCCAAGCTTTTCTGTATAACCGGGAGGGAAAACCACATACTTTTTTTAAAAAGTGAAAGCTGAGATTCTTAGGTAATGCCATGACTACTATGTCTGAGGCTTTAACAAAAACAAGAAGTATCACAACTCAAGTTGGAAGCACTTTAACAAAGTAATTGATAGCAGTAGTAGATCTCACCAAATGAGGGTCAATCCATCCTCATCATCATATCCACTCATTATACTCCACACCCGAACATAGCCACTTTATGAACTTCAGACCCTCATATCTCAATGTCTGTACTTTGACCCATCAACCCTTTACCCCCAATCGGGAATATTACAGATTATGTATTCCTTATGCCACCGGACCTTAAACTAAACTTTGCACCCTCGATAATCTGTACGTTATTCTCTGATAACCAGAAACTTCTATGCTCAAACTCTGTTCACTTTTTTTTTTAACATCATCTTAATAAAATTTTTAATTGTCATCCTCTGTGTGGACCAGCCACTAGATGGGCATGAGACCCACAGTTTGCCAGTGTATTTCATCAATATTTGCTCCCAGCAGAGCAATGGTGAGAGTCAGGAATCTTGGTTTCCATTCAAGGTTCAGAAGGGAAGTGTTCTTTCATGATCACAGACCCTTCTGTCCCTGTTCCCTCCAGCCTGTTCTTGTCTCTTTCCCCCTCCCCATGTGGCTCCACATCCCAGTCCAAGTCCCTGTACCCTCACCTAGCCAGTCCCAGTCTCCATCCCATAGGCTCCTTGTTTCAGTCTCCTTACCTAGCCAGTCCCATTCTCCCTCCAGTGCTCCCCATCTGAATCCCAATCTTCTTTTCACCCTGGCTTCTTATTCCAGTCTACATCCTCAAGATCCTCATCAGTCTTCTCCCCCTCCCCCCCCCCAAAAAAACTCCATTTTCCAGTTTCCTTGCCCAGCCAGTCCAAGTCTCTTCCCTCCCTCCACCCAGGCTCCTCATCCTGTCTCCCTGCCCCTAACTCTTTGTCCCTGTCTCCTCACCAGGATCCTTCTCCCAGTCTCTTAGCCCAGCCAGTCCCACTCTCTTCCTCTAACCCTAGAGGAGTCCTCCTCCAATCTTAGCCTTCCTTACCCCTCTTCTCTCACCTCTTAGCTCCCAGTCCCAGACTCTACCCCTAACCCACCAGCTCTCAGTCCCAGTTTCTCCTCTACACCAGGTCAAGAGCTGAATCAGGGTGTTTCCTCCTCCTCCTCACTGCCTGGATGCCAGCAGTGGGAGCATGGAGAGACAGCCTCGCTGCTCTGAGTTCTGGTGCCCAATGCCACAATGGCTGCTAGGAACAGCAATGGCACAGAGAGTGCTGCTTAGCCCCTGCAGCCCTGGGCTCTAGCATGTTCAGTACAGATGGAATTTTCCAAGAATTTAACTGCCAAACCCTAAACAGTCTCTGCTGAGCATATGTGATCTGTGATTTTTCAAAGGCTTTTAACTTGTCTATATTTAGGCAGTTTTTCACAGAAACAGCAAAAGGCACCGGGGGACCATCCTGCCAAATTTCAAGTCCTTGCTCCAAAGCACAGAGTCGCGAGAGTTTATCAATCAAAGTATTATAAAAACAAAATGTTAACATGGGCAAAACAACATTTTTTTTCACCATTCTCGTTCTCAGAAATGTCTGGATTTTTTTTTACTGAAACTTTCCAAAAAAACCCAGCCTAAGGCAGACACCCAGCATGGACAATTTCAGCCTGCCACCAGGAGGCTGACCCGTTTAAGAGAAGTCAGGGCCCAATCTACTTGTGATGGGCTAAATTAAGAGGAACAAGCCCATCTTGGCCCACTTGTAAACAACTTATTGACTAAGTGGCTGATTGGCAGTTAATTGATTAACAAGCACCTGGACCTATTTAAGAGCACCAGTGCTCAGTTAAGAGAGAAGTGCTCTTAAGAACAGCTGGTTCTGGACAGGAGCTCACAGAGAAGCTGGGGGCTTATACCCCTGCCTCTTGCCAAGCTGGCAGGCAAAAAGAGTGAGTAAAAAGAGGTTGGTTAGGAACCTCTGACTGGGTGCTATAGTTGGTCTGAAGCATCATTCAGTTCTGGGCACTCATGATTATTATGGAGAGTGAGACTTTGGATGATAACCCAGTTTCAGGCAGAAACCTAGGGATTCCTGAACTTGTCACTTATCTGGACAGAAAAAAAGGGACTTGATTTCCTTGTTAGTGCCTCTTTTGTATTCTGTAAAAGGAGCTAATAAATTAGAACTCACAAAGGGGACCTTTTGTTCTTGGGTTTGAGTAAAGGATTACAGGTGCCAAGAGGGAGCTGAGAGCAGCAAGCCTTCAGGGCCACAAGAGGGCACGCTTGAGGATGGTGCCCCTCATGCAGCCCAAATGGTTACATTTTGGCAAAAGTTGTAAGTAACTGAAAAGTATCTTATAATGGAAGTGTAAAGTAGCCTTAATTACAGGTATCACTACTAGTTCTGCCTATAATAAAAGGAGACATATTCCTAATAGAATCTATACCTGTCTGTGTCACTCTGAAGCCTAGAATGTCTGAGTCTGTGAAGTAAGGGAAACTGCTATAAGCGTGGTTGAGAGCTCTTTGTTCAGAATATCACCAGGTTCGATCATTACTGGGACTTGTTGTCTATTGCCATCCAATTTTAACTCTCTCATTTTTGCTTTCAAATTACACCAACATGGTATACTTCTACTGTAATGCATGAATCTATTCCATGCCAAGAGTTCTAGACCCTTCTGATATCAGAGGTAACTCAACCAATCATCACCCTTACTCTATAGCTAACTTGCATGCAATAATTTCATTGGTTGTATGATGGAAATGGTGGATTACTTGGCCCAACTACCACAACCAAGCCACAGCACAGGCTTTCAGCAACTAGTACCTTAATAACAAGATACCATAGTTAGCATAAAGTTAGAGCTAAGCATATATTTTAAAAAATTCTATTCATATTTTTCAAGAGATTCACTTTGGGTGTGTACACATCCCTTTTATGTTCATTTTCTGATAATATTCTAGTGAATAAGTCTGCTGGCAGGAATATTCTTGGAAATAGACAATTGTAAATAATTATTGGAAAATGATCAGAAAATGATCACAAAAAGTAAGTCTTAAATTCTGATTAGGTGCCTACCATGCAATGTAGGTGACCAACCACTCAGCTCTGCTCCTGAATATTAAATGCTCACAGTACAACATACCAGTACCAGTTCAAGAATAAACTTAGCTCTGATTTGACTGACTAGCGAATAAATCTGAGACAATCATAAGCTGCTTCCTGACTCTTCATAAATAAAAAGGGGAAATGAAACGAAGAAATTATTTGCTCAGCTCTACCAAAGGCAGAGAGACAAATCATCAGCTGGTTTAAATCATCATAGTCAATGAAGAGATTAAGAGATGCCTATACTTGAGGCCAGAAGGGACTATTAGATCATCTACTCTGATATAAGGCAAGTGAGTGCTATTCTATGGCCTATATTGAGCCTAATAACTAAATGTTTTTCATGAGTGACTTTAATGAGTTGTTTTGACTGAAATATTTTTTCACTAATTTGAGTCTACTATGACCACTGTGGTGTAAGAAACCTGGTGAGGGGCTTTTTAATGTCATTTGGTCTGCAAAAAGTATTCTGATATTTTTACCAACATGGTTGCATCACCACAATACACCTTAAAGGTTGAAATTCACACCTTTCGGTGGTGGTGGTTTGTAACAAGGCGCTAAGCCCCATTTGTTAAATCCAGTCCCTTTTATTTCTTTAAACAAAACCCCTTGGTGACAATTAATTCCTCTCTCCTCACCAGCAGTTCAACAAAGGGTGGAAGGAGGAATGACAGATTCTAGCCCCTTCAATATGTCCCATAGAATGCAGTCAGAGAAGAAGGGGCTGACTTCCTCTCCTAGCATATCCAATATAGTAGTACCATAGAATGCAATCCATAAATGGAGAAGCAAGTAGGACCAGTACGCTCCAGTCCCTATGAGAGCTTCTCCCTCCATTGAAAGTATACAGAAGTGCTAAGAGCTCATTCCTCCTTGGGGCATGAGAGAGGGAGCTAGAGTAGGCCGGAGCAGTGGCACAGGCCGGCAGCCAATTAGGGAAGGGCCTACTGAGAGCCAATCAGGGCTGAGATTAGAGCCAGCCAATCAGGGCTAGGCTAGGCCCTATATAAAGGCGGCCCAGAAAGGGAGCAGGGAGTCTATCCCAGACCTTTATGGGGGGAGGTTGGTCTTCAGAGCAAGAGACTAGCACCTCTGACAGAGCAGTGCTGGGCAGGCTCATGGGGAGCATAGTAGGGCTCTGGCCCAATACCTGCCAGACTGTGGGCCCTGATAGAAAGGGCCTAGAAGGTGCGAGGGGCCAGAGGGGAAGTGGCCCAGGGACAGTTGGACAAGGGGGGAGAGAAGGAGGGCAGGGAGGCTGCCTCTAGAGGGTCCCTGGGTCGGGACCCAGAGTAGTGGGTGGGTGGGCGGGCCTGGGTCTTCCCCCACCCATCTGGTGGCGCAGAAGTGGTCAGAGCAGACTGCAACCAGCCCTTGAGCCAGGGGCTAGACTGTGAGGTTGCGGGTGGCCACTGCTGTTAACCCCCCCACCCCCCCAGAAGGGGGGGGAGGGTGGACTAAGGGGCACTGCAGGAGGGCGGTGTCCTGAAGAGGACACCACCGAGAGGGGAGCAACATGGGTCCAGATGCCAACAGAGGACAAGAGACGGACGGAACACTGCCAGCAGAGGGTGCTCCAGGACTATTAAGAGCTAATTCCCAGACAGAACAGAAGGAGGCGCTGCGGTGGTGAGTCCCCAACACTGTCAAAGGCAGAATCAGGGGTATCCCTAAGAAGTGATGGTGCAAGCATAGCCCCAGTATAGTTCTCTGCCCACACCTCGGGAGCAGCAATGGGGTTCAACTGGGAGAAAGTAGAGGCAAAGGGAGTGGGGAGCTGACCAACTTGTGACTGCAAGGAGAAAGAGCGGGCCTGGGACCAAGGAGGAAACGGGGAGAAAGTGAGCCCCATTGAAGTCAAGGAATCACACTATTATAACTCAGGGCAGAATCTGGGTTTGTGTACACACAAAAAAGCTGTAAATCATTTGGTTTCTGTGCTTTTCTAAATCTGTGTGTTCTCCTGCCAATTAGTTTGTGTAGTGTAAGACAAAATATTTAAGATATTAAGTTTCTCGATTTATAATTGTTACAGCTGATAATCTGTTTTCTCAGTTTCAACTAATGATGACATCCAATTGAGCTGTACCTGAGGTACACCTGTCTGTCGATGCATAGTTATGGGAGTAGTTTAGAGTCACAGCCTGTCCTCCCTGCCCTTGATGTCTTGCATAACCTAGGACAATAAAATCAATCATATGCAATTAGGCAATATACTAATAATGAGCAAAGATACTGTAAACTAAAGATGTCCCCTGTGCTTCAGATAAACACACACATATTAAACATCAGAGTGGCAGATCACTTTAGCCAAGTAGATATTCTCTTAGTATGAAGCTATTGCTAAATAATTTGTGAATTTTTCATTTGAAAAAGGTAATTGTTTGGATTAAAATGGATACTTTTGCAGTCAGTTTCAATCAGGGATAGCTTAAGATGAAGCAATAAAAGTATTTTATTCAATTAATCTGTAAGGAAAAGGGTATTTTTCAGAAAGTATGTAGTGACTCTTCATTCTGCACTGTAGTCAAATACAAGTATCAAATGTTAACTAGCCTCCCTGTCCTCTTCCCACTCTGAACTCCTCATTCAAGTATGTCTGCTACACTCACATTTGTTTGCTATGATACCCACAAGAAATGAGTCAACAAAGGCATTCATTTTAGATAATCTTTTTTTTTTTAATTGTATCCTACCATGCTAGCTTCTGTTAACCTCCTTGCTTTAGCTCCTATACTTTCTCCCATAACTCCTTCACACCATTTTGTATCCCTCCACAGCCTATTGTCTGACACTTTTGTCAGTGTAGTAAATCCACCTCTTTTACAGTCAATCTGAATCTTCTGCGTGGAAAAAAAAATCTAGCTTTTTCTGACCTTTCCAACCCTGCATGGTCTCCATGAATCTGAAAAATGTCTGTTATTCTCTGTCTTGGATTTATGGTGAAACATTAATGCATGGTTTGTGTGCACACAATTAAAAAATAAGAATTGCTGTTAGTAATCTGCATAATTGCATGGGGGTGAGTTTGGGTAAGCATCAAAGCTTCAGTGAACTGTTCAGCTCTACAGCAAGCTGTGGAAAACCATCCTATCAAAGTTCACCAATTAAATGCTATTTTCCCATGAAGAAAACATCTTTATCATAAAGCTTGAATGTGCCTGTTAGGATGGTAAAGAGGATGGGTCTAAAAAAAACTTCCTTGCCAACATCTGTGAGGGAGTGACTTTGCAGTCATATGAAGACCAATCCAGACTGGTTCTGAGCTCTCTCAAATTTTACAGTTCCTCAACATGTTGTAGGATCAGGCCCCATCTATCAAACACAAGGCCAGACTCTGATTGCATGAACATAACTGCAAATCAGAACCTGCTCCCAGCCTACCCTAAGAACCATTACCTTTTCTCTCTGCTTGGAAGTAGCATCTTGACTGTTGATAGCATTCTGAGAGACGGACTCTGTGAAACCCATCATGAAAGCTGCTGAGTGCTTTAGTGAAACATACTAACATAGACATTAAGTACCAGATTTTCAAATGGGCCTCTAAATTCATATACCCACCTGAATAAACACATAATATTTGGTGGAGCAAGTTTAGAAGCCTACTTGAACATGCCTTGAAGCATGAGGAGTTATCCCTAATACAATTTTAACCTCTTCACAGGTTCCAAGGCTAGATGGGACCATTGTGATCATCTAGTCTGACCTCCTGTATAACCAAGACCATAGACTTTCCCCCAAATAATTCCTTGAGCAGATCTTTTAGAAATGCATCCAATCTTGGTTTAAAAATTGTCAGTGATGGAGATTGCTCCAAGAGTAAATTACCCTCACTGTTAAAAATTTAGGCCTTATCACCAGTGTGAATTTGTGTAGCTTCAGCTTCCATCCATTGGATTATGTTACACCTCTCTTTAATGGGCTTTTCAATCTAGTATCAAATATTTGTTCCCCATGTAGATACTAATGGACTTTAATCAAGTCATCCCTTAACCATTTCTTTGTTAAGCTAAATAGATAGACTCAAGGAGCTCAATCACTAGAAGGTATGTTTTCTATACCTTCTTATCATTCTCATGGCTCGTCTCTGAACCCTCTCCAACTCATCAACATCCTTCTTAAACTCTGGACAGCACAATTGGACACAGTATTTCAGCAGCAATCACATCAGTGGCAAATGCAGAGGTAAAAGAACATCTTCACTTCTAACTGAGACTCCCCTCTTTATGCATCCAGGATCACATTAGCTCTTTTGGCCAGTGCTACACGAGGAGCTTCTGTTCAGCTGATTATCCACCATGACCCCCAAATCTTTTTCATAGGTAGTGGTGGCCCTTTCCTGGAGGAGTACTGCTCTGTAGCAACAGGAGAGTGTTTCTATCATGGGGACCTGACTGTGAGTCTCCCCCATCCTCCTAGACGTTTCCCAAGAGGGAGGAAGAATCATGGGGAGGAGTTCGAGAAGCCCACTGTGACCACCCCCCCAAACTGAGATGCAGGGGTGGCTGGAAGTGGCCCAGGGGAAGGTGACCAAGTGGACCAACTGAACTTAGGCTGGTGCATGCAGATTCACTTTCAGGGCCCTGGGCCAGGACGTGATGGAGAGGAAGGGCCCAGGTCTCCCTACTCAGACTTAGAGCTACAGCCCTGATCCCAAGGAGGAAAGGGCTAGGGGTTTCCATCAAAGAGGCCAGTCCATCTAAGACTTCATGCAGTGGGTGGGGATACCATGAACTAAAAGCTGGAGTTGGCAGCCCAGACCAATAGGCCTGCTGACCACCCAAACACCCTGCTACAGACTAATAGAAGGGCTAGAGTCAGAGCCCAAGGCCAGCAGGCCTGCCAGGTGACTAAACCCCCTGTGACAATCTGACAGAGACTGGAGTCAGGCCTGGAACACTAGGCCCACTGATTAAACAAACCACCCTGTTATAAGGCTGCACATTGGAAAAGAGCAACTGCCAGCAGAAAATGGCTATGCTGGTGAGCCAGCAGGAAATTCAGGTTTTCACAGTTAGGGGTGATAAAGGTCTTCTTTATGATTATTCTGGGCATTTAAATCCTTGTGCTGCACATGCCAAACTTGTATGAGCTTTTGGGAGTATGGAACATCTCCAGTCTCAGTAAACTATTCGTTTTTGGTAGAAAGAGAAATTTTACTAAGATTAGATCGGTCCCACCAGGTCAAAGTCTTAGGCCTTGTCTTCACTGATTAAAAAGGTGTGATTTTCCCCCCCTCCCCCTTTTTCTTCTTCTCCCCCATCCCACTGTTTGGGACAACTAACCTGTATGAGCTATTCAGACATAACTAAAGTGTCTGGTCTTCATTGTGTTTTTACCTCACAAAAGAGGAGAGGGTGGAGGGAAAGCTCTCTACTCCTCCAGGGGTTGACCTCAATGAATTTACCTCATGGTAAAACTAAACTGCCTGGTTTTCACTGTGTGTGTGTGTGTGTGTGTATATATATATATATATATATTTATTTATTTTTTTACCTCAGGGTAACTAACCTTTTTTACGAACCTTTTTTAGAAGTGAAGACAAGGCCTTTGTAAGACCTATTGTGGGTGGGAGAGAGTGACTGATGCTCAGACACTACAGAGAGGTGGTCCATTGACTGTTCATGAGGATGAAAAGAAACCCACTTGTAAGCAGTCGTGATGGGCAAAAACACTGAGCCCAGCTAAAGCTGCTGAGGACACCCCCAAACAATGTGGGACAGCTCCATTTCCTCTGAGTGCCATCCTTCACTATGCTTGCTTCCTCCTAAGGAAGCTGTCAAAAGCTGGCACAGCTGACTCTATGTTGTCCCTACTGCCTCCACTGCTGTTGAGATGTCAGGACCAAGTGGTGTTTTTTCTGGATGTGAAAAGAGGCAGAGTTGAATCTCAATGTGTTTAACCTAACCATGGCCAGTGAAACAGTCTCTAGGAGGCTTTTCTATCTCTTTTATCTTACAATGACCCTGTGGCTTGCATCACCACCAGCTTCAGTCACCACCAGCACCAGGATTGGGGAAGGTGTAGAGGTAGTTTAGAGCCACTTTTGCCCTTTCCAGCCCTTCTCCTTTGAGGATTATGCACTGCAGTAAGGATCTAAACAAGGAATGACAGAACATCATGAAAGAGCCTCACATTTTTTCTTAAAGGATTTTTTTCTTTTCATTTTAACACATCAAAACTTACCACACCTGTATCTACTTAGAATCAATACTGCTGAGAAACTCACAACATGTACCCTAGTTTTACCTCGACAGTCTCTACTGACCTACACCAACGTACAGAAGGTGAGAATCAGGCCCTTAGTATGCAGTGAGGGGTAAGATTTGCAGAGAAGGAAAGCAGATCATGCTTGAGTGCATTTGAGAAAACCCTTGTTTCTTGCCATGCCCATTTTTTTTCAAAATTCCTTGGCATTTCTGCTGCTGAGGGAAACATGTAAAGCTGAATGCAGTTAACTAGTGATTGTGCAAAATAATATAGGCAAGACAAAGCATCAATAAGGTAAACTTATAATACTGGGCACAAATCTTTCTATGAAATATCTTTTTCTTCATTTACACCTCTACCTCGATATAACACTGTCCTCAGGAGCCAAAAAATCTTACTGCGTTATAGGTGAAACAGTGTTATATCGAACTTGCTTTGATCCACCGGAGTGCGCAGTCCCACCCCCTGGATCACTGCTTTACCACGTAATATCCGAATTTCTGTTATATCGGGTCACATTATATCGAGGTAGAGGTGTAATTACCCTTTTAGAGCACTTGAACAGGCACTGCTCAAAGCATTCTCACATAAGAATTTAGCCTGTTCTAGCTGTTGCTTTCCATAGTTTCTAAGCTTCCTGCTGTTTTTGCTGTCCCTCAGTGCAGGCCTGCAAAACGTTCACCTCCATTTGGGTCCTTGCAGCCTAAACATGAAGAAGCTCAACTTTAGAGTTCAGAGGAATGAAGACTTGATTATAAAGGTCATTGAACACTGCTATCCTGCAGACTAATGCTTAATGTTGGATCCTCATTCTGTGCTATGCCTACACGTTGGGATTGTGTACATAACTAAACAATTCAAATTTTGGGCCTCACTCTACTGCCCTGATGCATTAATCGTACCTACTGCAATGTGACCTTTCGCAGAATAGCAAGTATGGTAAAATCAAGTCCTTAGTTATCTCTCAAGTACATTGCAGAGGTCTGTGGCATATTTTGTATTGTTTGGGGGCAATATTGTAGCATTTAGCCACTGCTCTGCCTTGGAGAAAGTGCATGGAAGGAGCGCCATGAGGCATTCTGTCTGAGAGCTTTCCCAGTGTGTGAGCAGAGTACACTGACTACTACACTTCTTTAAGGGTTACATTATGATACTGCTTGCATGAGGAGCACAGAGCCATTGCTCTGCCTACTTCTTGCCCTTCTCCATCCCTTCCTGCTACCTTCCAGCTGAGTTGCCCTTTGATGGGAATATCTAGATAGCAACCCCAGGCCTCCCTTGAGCATAGGGGCTGCAATTCTAGCATGACCTTTACAAAGACCATGCTAATGTGGTGGGAAGCTCCCTATTCAGTCCTGTCCCCACTACATGGCCATGTAAGGGCCAGTCATGATCTCACCTTTTGTACACATACCTTGCCCTTTGCATTCTAAACATGCAACAAGTGCAGAATGTGGAATATATGGTCACACTGCTGCTACCTTTAGAATGAAGTGAACAGGTCAGTTTCCTCGGTTCAAGTCTTTGTCTTCCCAGTGTTTTTGTTGCTTCCAGTGTAGGTGGGGGAGGAGAGAGGCCAATGCATGATGCCACTATCCCCTATTCTACATCTTCAGTCTGGAAGACAGTAACCCAGACATGTCTGGTGGGCTTTATTGAGTCACAAAGTTGACCAATCCCCCATTGTGTGATCCTTGTTTAGCACTCTTACAGTATTGTAAATCCCTTTTTACAGCTCCCCTGCTGATTAATGGTCATTTAACACCCTCCTGGGAGTGAATCACCACCTAGTAATAGAGACTCTCAAACTTACAACATATTTCAGTAAACAACCATAGAGCAAAATCTCATAACTTCACATACTCGTGGAATATGTGCATAAGGTGTGTAGTTATGTTTTAAAAAATGGATGTTTGAGGGGGGAGGGATAGCTCAGTGGTTTGAGCATTGGCCGGCTAAACCCAGGGTTGTGAGTTCAATCCTTGAGGGGGCCACTTAGGGATCTGGGGCAAAATCAGTACTTGGTCCTGCTAGTGAAGGCAGGGGGCTGGACTCGATGACCTTTCAAGGTCCCTTCCAGTTCTAGGAGGTAGGATATCTCCATTTATTTATGCTGATGGTAGCTTTGACAAGCTGTTAGATTTGGTGACACAGCAATTATTATAGGTCATCACTGATGAAGTAAAAGTGGCCATCTCTGGCCTTGTCTACACTGGCAAGTTTCTGTGCAGTAAACCAGCTTTCTGTGCTGTAACTCCCAAGGTGCACACACTACCAAGCCACTTAGTGCGCAGAAACTGTGCAGTTGCAGCGCTGTAAAAAACCACCCTGATGAGAGGCGTAGAGCTTTCTGCTCCAGGGCAACAGCACTGCGGTGCCAGTGTATACACCCTGCTCGATTACAGCGCTGCAATTGGCCTTTGGCAGGTGTCCCACAATGCCTGTTCTCACCTCTCTGGTCATCAATTTGAACTCTACTGCCCTCCTGTCAGGTGACCAACTGTGAGCCCCACCCCTTGAATTCCTTGGGAATTTTGAAAGTCCCCTTCCTGTTTGCTCGGTGACGCATGCAGTGGTCTCAACGCATCTTTCTAGGTAACCATGCCTGCTCCACGCACCAGGTGACTTTCCCCCTCCCCCACTTAGAGCAATGCCAAGCTGCTGGACTTCATCAGCATTTGGGGAGAGGAGGCTGTCCAATCCCAGCTGTGCTTCAGCCATAGCAATTATGATACCTATGGACAGATTTCACAATGCATGACAGAAAGGGGCCATGACTGGGACACAGTGCAGTGTCAAAGTGAAGAAGCTTCAGAACACCTACCACAAGGCGGGGAGGCAAACAGCTGCTCTGGTGCTGCACCCAGAAGCTGCCAGTTCTACAAAGAGCTGGACGCGATACTCGGTGGCAACCCCACCTCCACTGTGAAGGCCCCTGTGGATACTTCGGTGGCTTGTGTGCCAGTCGAGAGTGGACTGAGCCAGGAGGAGGAAATCTTGGACGAGGATGTAGAGGGGGAGGGGGACCCAGAGGCAGAGGACGACTCAGTGGTCAGAGATGCATGGATCAAGGCGCTCTTCTCTACCCTGGAGGAGGGTAGCCAGTCACAGCAGTCGGAGCTTGGCGAAGCATAAACAGAAGAGGAGGCTCCTAATAAGTGGCTTTGATTTTGAGAATCGCTGAAGTGAGTTGTTGGGGGCAGGAGGATTACAGAAAGCAGGCTTGTGTCTGTATAATGCATGTACCACCATGTGCCTAGTCTGAACAGCAGAACAGGGTGTTGATTGACTCTCTCACTTCATGGGAATCTGCCACAGAGGTCTCCACAAAACTGTTATGGTGATACTGGGCAATTTGCTCCTGCAGGTTCTTTGGCAGAGCTGCTTTGTTTCTTGCCCCATTAAGGATAACTTTCCCACTCCGCTCTGCCGTTACTGTGGGGGGGAGACCATTGCTGCACACAAGCGAGTCACATAAAGGCCAGGGAGGAAGCCACAGTCTTGGAGAAGACCCTCTCTGGATTCCCTGATCACCCTCTGCAGCGAGATATCTTCCATAATGAACACAGACAGTAGAAAATGTAGGGACACTAATGATCATCAGTCCACTCCTACAGTGCTGGCTCTCTCCAAGAGCCACGTGCCCAGTATACAGTACGGTCCTGGAACACTGATTTCCCCTGCCCCTGCAGTTACTCACCATTCTGGGGGTCTTGTGGCTCAAGTGTGCTTGCCTAGGGTCAGCCAGCTAGTGACAGGTATGTGAATAGTAGCTGTGTTTTAAATCAGTGGTCTGTGTGCTCCTGTCAAATGTTGCATTTTGGCTTCAGAGATGACCTTGGGAACCCAGCCTCCCTCTTTGTTATCGCCAGCTGAACAGCTGCGCAAAATTAGAAAGCGGCCACGAAGAACTAAAGAGGACTTCGGCCGAAAAACAAGAATTGAAGGAGTGGCGGGACAGTGAGAAGATCGCAGCATGGCAGAATGAAGTCACGGAGTGGCTCTTAAACATTATGGAGTGCCAAGTGGACCGGCTCCCTACTAGCGCTGCAAATCAAGCAGCTCCGTGCCCACCCTCCCCTGCAGCCGCTGTCATAAAACTCTTTCCCATGAGCCCACCAGACACCAACAACACACTCTTATCAACCTCCTGGCTCCAGTCTGTACCTGCTGCATTCCACTTCTGCCCCATCACACTCCAGCCCTGCGGACTCCCAGTACCCACTGCACTCAACACCCACTTAGCCCTGCTGAAGAACAGTACCCACTGCACTGTACTCCAAAGGAGAAGGTTGGATATGATACCTGGACATACACAAATCTTTAACTATCCTGGGACACCACCTCCTCCTGGGACCCTCCCTTCCCCCAACCCCCACAGTGCTGATGTGGGTTTTTTTTGTTTGTTTGTGTCTCTCGTGGTGGTTGTTTTTTAATAAAAGAATTGTTTTGGTTTGAAAGCAAACTTTATTCCATTAATTGAAAGAAAATGGACTCCTGCAAAGCAACAGGCAATTTTCTTAAACCTTCATAGTGCATCATCTGCCCCAATCACAATCCTAGCAGTACAAGCATTGCATTTCTGAGCATAGCAACAAATATTTGTGGCTTTCAGCATCAAATTGGTGCCTCAAGACATCCCTGATCCTTATGGCCCTATGCTGCCCCCTCTAATAGCCCTGGTTTCTGGCTGTTCAAATTCAGCCTCCAGGCGCTGAGCCTCAGTGGTCTAGCCCTGAGTGAAGCTTTCACCCTTCCCTTCACAAGTATTATGGAGCGTGCAGCACACGGCTATAAGCATAGGAATATTGTCATTGGCCAGGTCCAGTGCCAGTGGGCTTTTAAATGGCCAAAAGCACTCTCAACAGTCCGAGCCGGCTCCAGGGTTTTGGCCGCCCCAAGCAGCCAAACAAAAAACAAACAAACAAAAAACAAACAAACAAAAAAAAGCCGCGATTGCGATCTGCAGCGGCAATTCGGCGGAATGTCCTTTGCTCTGAGCAGGAGTGAGGGACCGTCCGCCGAATTGCCGCCGAATACCTGGACGTGCCGCCCCTCTCCGAAGTGGCCGCCCCAAGCACCTGCTTGGTAAGCTGGTGCCTGGAGCCGGCCCTGTCAACAGTCATTCTGCACTTGCTCAGCCTGTTGTTGAACCGCTCCTTGCTGCTGTCAAGTTGCCCTGTGTACAACTTCATGAACCACGGCATTAAGGGGTAGGCGGGTTCTCCCAGGATCATAATGGGCATTTCAACTTCCCCTATGGTGATCTTCTCGTCCAGGAAGAAAGTCCCTGCTTGCAGTTTCATGAATAGGCCAGTGTTCTGAAAGATGCATGCATCATGCACCTTTCCACACCAGCCTGTGTTAATGTCTGTGAAATGCCCACGGTGGTCCACAAGTGCCTGCAGAACCATAGAGAAATACTTCTTCCAATTAATGTACTTGGTGGCTAGGTGGTCTGGTGCCAGAATTGGAATATGTGTGCCATCTATTGCCCCGCCACAGTTAGGGAAGCCCATTTGTGCAAAGCCATCCACAATGTCACACACGTTGACCAGAGTCATGGTCTTTTGGAGCAGGATGCGATTAATGGCCCTGCACACTTCCATCAACACGAGTCCAATGGTCAACTTTCCCACTCCGAACTGGTTAGTGACCAATTGGTAGCTGTCTGGAATAGCCAGCTTCCACAGTGCAATCGTTACGTGCTTCTCCAATGGCAGGGCAGCTTTCATTCTCATGTCCTTGCACCGCAGTGCTGGGGTGAGCTCATCACACAGTCCCATGAATGTGGCTTTCCTCATCTGAAAGTTCTGCAGTCACTGCTCGTCATCCCAGACGTGCATGACGATGTGATCCCACCACTTAGTGCTTGTTTCCCAAGCCCAAAAGCAGCATTCCACTGTGGTCATCACCTCTGTGAATGCCACAAGCAATGTCATAAGAACGGCCGTACCGGGTCAGGCCAAAGGTCCATCTAGCCCAGTATCCTGTCTACCGACAGTGGCCAATGCCAGGTGCCCCAGAGGGAGTGGACCTAACAGGCAATTATCAAGTGATCTCTCTCCTGCCATCCATCTCCATCCTCTGACAAACAGCGGCTAGGGACACCATTCCTTACTCTTCCTGGCTAATAGCCATTAATGGACTTAACCTCCATGAATTTATCCAGTTCTCTTTTAAACCCTGTTATTGTCCTAGCCTTCACAACCTCCTCAGGTAAGGAGTTCCACAAGTTGACTATGCGCTGCGTGAAGAAGAACTTCCTTGTATTTGTTTTAAACCTGCTGCCTATTAATTTCATTTGGTGACCCCTAGTTCTTGTATTATGGGTATAAGTAAATAACTTTTCCTTATCCACTTTCTCCACATCACTCATGATTTTATATACCTCTATCATATCCCCCCTTAGTCTCCTCTTTTCCAAGCTGAAGAGTCCTAGCCTCTTTAATCTCTCCTCATATGGGACCCGTTCCAAACCCCTAATCATTTTAGTTGCCCTTTTCTGAACCTTTTCTAGTGCCGGTATATCTTTTTTGAGATGGGGAGACCATCTGTACGCAGTATTTGAGATGTGGGCGTACCATCGATTTAGATAAGGGCAATAATATATTCTCAGTCTTATTCTCTATCCCCTTTTTAATGATTCCTAACATCCTGTTTGCTTTTTTGACCACCTCTGCACACTGCGTGGACATCTTCAGAGAACTATCCACGATAACTCCAAGATCTTTTTCCTGACTTGTTGTAGGTAAATTAGCCCCCATCATATTGTATGTATAGTTGGGGTTATTTTTTCCAATGTGCATTACTTTACATTTATCCACATTAAATTTCATTTGCCATTTTGTTGCCCAATCACTTAGTTTTGTGAGATCTTTTTGAAGTTCATCACAGTCTGCTTTGGTCTTAACTATCTTGAGCAGTTTAGTATCATCTGCAAACTTTGCCACCTCACTGTTTACCCCTTTCTGCAGATCATTTATGAATAAGTTGAATAGGATTGGTCCGAGGACTGACCCTTGGGGAACACCACTAGTTACCCCTCTCCATTCTGAGAATTTACCATTAATTCCTACCCTTTGTTCCCGGTCTTTTAACCAGTTCTCAATCCATGAAAGGACCTTCCCTTTTATCCCATGACAGCTTAATTTACGTAATTTGGTGAGGGACCTTGTCAAAGGCTTTCTGGAAATCTAAGTACACTATGTCCACTGGATCCTCCTTGTCCACATGTTTGTTGACCCCTTCAAAGAACTCTAAGACACCATTTCCCTTTACAGAAACCATGTTGACTATTGCGCAACAGTTTGTTTTTCTATGTGTCTGACAATTTTATTCTTAACTATTGTTTCGACTAATTTGCCCGGTACCGACGTTAGACTTACTGGTCTGTAATTGCCAGGATCACCTCGAGAGCCCTTTTTAAATATTGGCATTACATTAGCTAACTTCCAGTCATTGGGTACAGAAGCCGATTTAAAGGACAGGTTACAAACCTTAGTTAATAGTTCCGCAACTTCACATTTGAGTTCTTTCAGAACTCTTGGGTGAATGCCATCTGGTCCTGGTGACTTGTTAATGTTAAGTTTATCAATTAATTCCACAACCTTCTCTAGTGACACTTCAATCTGTGACAGTTCCTCAGATTTGTCACCTACAAAAGCCGGCTCAGGTTTGGGAATCTCCCTAACATCCTCAGCCATGAACACTGAAGCAAAGAATCCATTTAGTTTCTCCGCAATGACTTTATCGTCTTTATGCGCTCCTTTTGTATCTCGATCATCAAGGGGCCCCACCAGGGCCGGTGCAAGGAAGTTTCGCGCCCTAGGCGAAACTTCCACCTTGCGCCCCGCCCCCAGCCCTGCGGCAGCTCCCCGCCCCCCCCCC
>NW_020664420.1:65058678-65069427 GCF_002925995.2 Terrapene triunguis | reverse complement strand
GGGGCACCACTTTTTGGCGCCCCCCAAATCTTGGCGCCCTAGGCAACCGCCTAGTTTGCCTAAATGGTAGCACCGGCCCTGGGCCCCACCGGTTGTTTAGCAGGCTTCCTACTTCTGATGTACTTAAACATTTTGTTATTACCTTTGGAGCTTTTGGCTAGCCGTTCTTCAAACTTCTCTTTGGCTTTTCTTATTACATTCTTGCACTTAATTTGGCAGTGTTTATGCTCCTTTCTATTTGCCTCACTAGGATTTGACTTCCACTTTTTAAAGGAAGTCTTTATCTCTCACTGCTTCTTTTACATGGTTGTTAAGCCACGGTGGCTCTTTTTTAGTTCTTTTACTGTGTTTCTTAATTTGGGGTATACATTGAAGTTGGGCCTCTATTATGGTGTCTTTAAAAAGCACCCATGCAGCTTGCAGGGATTTCACTTTAGTCACTGTACTTTTTAACTTCTATTTAACTAACCCCTTCATTTTTGCATAGTTCCCCCTTTTGAAATTAAATGCCACAGGGTTGGGCTGTTGAGATGTTCTTCCCACCACAGGGATGTCGAATGCTATTGTATTATGGTCACTATTTCCAAGTAGTCCTGTTATAGTTACCTCTTGGACCAGCTCCTGCGCTCCACTCAGGACTAAATCTAGAGTTGCCTCTCCCCTTGTGGGTTCCCGTACCAGCTGCTCCAAGAAGCAGTCATTTAAAGTATCGAGAAATTTTATCTCTGCATTTCGTCCTGAAGTGAAATGTTCCCAGTCAATATGGGGATAATTGAAATCCCCCACTATTATTGAGTTCTTAATTTTGATAGCCTCTCTAATTTCCCTTAGCATTTCATCATCACTATCACTGTCCTGGCCAGGTGGTTGATAGTAGATCCCTAATGTTATATTCTTATTAGAGCATGAAATTTCTATCCATAGAGATTCTATGGAACATGTGGATTCACTTAAGATTTTTACTTCATTTGATTCTACGTTTTCTTTCACATATAGTGCCACTCCCCCTCCCCCCCGCACGACCTGTTCTGTCCTTCCGATATATTTTGTACCCCGGAATGATTGTGTCCCATTGATTGCTCTCAGTCCACCAGGTTTCTGTGATGCCTATTTTATCAATATCCTCCTTTATCACAAGGCACTCTAGGTCACCCATCTTATTATTTAGACTTCTAGCATTTGTGTACAAGCACTTTAAAAACTTGTCACTGTTTGTCTGCCCTTTTCTGATGTGTCAGATTCTTTTTTATGTGAATGTTTATCCTCTGCCATCCTCTGCTCCTGACTATAACCTGGAGATTCTCTATCATTAGACTCTCCCCTAAGAGAAGTCTCTGTCCGACCCACATGCTCCTCTGCAGCAGTCGGCTTTCCCCCATCTCGTAGCTACTACGCGTGGCGAGATCAACATTTAACTCCTTTTGCCTCTGTAGTTTAAGGAATAACTCCACTGCCACTTGTGACATGTTAGTGAGAATAAGCAGCATATTGGTTAACCATTCAGAATCCATTCCTGCAGACCGAAGAGGCAGAGCGCACAGTACACAAACCGTTGAAAGATGGAGCCAAATGTGGACAGAAGCACAGGGATTGCTGGGATGCGAAGCAATGCATCGGGGGCACTGGGACGGGACCCAGGATGCCCCGCAATCCCCTTAGCCTTCCCACAACTCTTAGCGGCAGAAGAGGAAGAGGTGCTCTGTGGGATAGCTGCCCAGAGTGCACCACCTCTGAATACCGATGCAAGTGAACACGCTATTGTGCAGGCAGCTGACAGTGTGAACACACAACAGCAGTTTCTCTTCGGCGCTCTCTGAGTGGTGATGTAACTGCCAACGATGTAACTCTGCCAGTGTAGACACATCCTCTGACAAAAAACCTTCCAGGGTTTTGGTGGCAGCAGAAATTGCTGATGAATATGTTGAATCAAGGACTCGGAAGGTATGCAAACCTCAGGGGAAAGAGTAATCCCTCTGTTCCCCAGATTAAACGTGATGAAAGGTTTAAGAATAAACCTAACCCCAACTTTGTTAAAAAAAACTCAAGGAAATCCAGATTTTTAGAACCTCTTATCCTAGGGGAAAACAGACAATCTGCCATCATGTGGGGCTACTGGCCATATAAAACCAAATTGCCCCAAACTTAATGACCCCACAGTCTGCACCCTGAACCCTCAACATAAGTGCCAATGCTACCACCATGACTGCGGATGCTATCACCTTGATCCCAGAGAAAATTGTGGAGTAGGCGAGTGACCTCATAAACTATATTAGAACTGAGTCTTGGGGTGGTAGTGAAGAATTTATTAAGAGTGTGAGAGTAAAGGGCATTGAGTGTACTGAGTGAAGGGAGACTGCCTCTCAAGTCACTTTGGTTAAGAAAAGTTTTGTGAGGGAAGAAGACAAACTACCTGGCAAAAGTCTGAATATTTTAGCTTTAGCTGGAGGAACAGTCTGAACATTCAACCAAAGTCCACGTTGAGTGGGAAGATTTTAAGGGTGATGTTGTGGTTGGCATTAGGAATTTGCTATCATAGGTAATAACATTTTAGCCATGTCTAAGCATACTAATGTTATAACCAGGTCCTAGGAAACACCTGCTTTGTCTGTGGTCTACGAAGAAGGCTGTGAAGGGGAGTGAAATCCCCTCAAGCCTTTGTCTGTTGAGAATAGCAGTTTCCTGCTGAGAAGGAATTGTAAAGTTCCTCTGTTGTGCCAGAATCAGCTCTGGGCTTAAGTGAAGCACAAAAGGAATTTGTGTCTGCTCAGCAAACTCATCCTACTTTGGAACATGAGAGATGTGCAGTGCAGAATGATACCCCGGCTGGGGAAGGAAAGGGTAGTGGGTTTTTTTTTTTTTTTTTTATGCAAGAAGGTTTGTTGTATTGAGAAGCCCCCATGGGGAAGAAGAGGCATCCTGGTGAGATTTGCAAGCAAGTAGTTGTGCCTGAGGCATATAGGAGAGAATTGCCCCAAATAGCCCATTCACAGGACAGCTGGGAGTGGAAAAGACCTGTGACAGGCTGAAGCAGAATTCTATTGGCCTCCTATGTTTAAAACAGTAAAAAAAAATCGCAAAAGTTGTGGTTTACATCAGAAGTGTTTGCCCATTATTAAAGAGGCATTTGCCAGAGTATCTGTGCAAATGGTGCATATCAATAGATTAAAAGCTTACCATTACAGGGAGATAGCAGTAAACATATGTTGTGCTGATGAGGAATCCTCTTCACTCCTTTAATTGATTGAGTCAAAGAGAGCAGGGGAGAAACTCCTCTGGAAAGCATTGAGTTTGGGGATGGATTTATTCTAACCCCAAAGCAGGAAATGCTGGCCCTTTTAAAGCACAACACACAGGTATTTTCCAATTGGCCAGGTTTGACTAACAAGATTGTACACTCCATTCAAACCACTGGTCTCTGCCCCTGTTCCTAGCAGAGCATACTGGGCCAAAGGGGAAATGCAGAAGCAGATCCAGGAGGAGGCTGAAAGCATGCTGAAAATGGGGCTAATCACTAAGTCAAAAAGCCCCTGGTGTCTCCTATTGTGATGGTACCTTAAAAGGACAAAACCATGAGATTTTGTGTAGATTACAGGAAGCCTGATCCTTACTCCATAACCCAAGTAGAGGGCCTACTGGACCTATTGGGGGTGTGTGCAAAATTCATAAGCACACTGGATTTGGCTCGTAAGTATTGGCAAATTCCCTTAGATGCTGATGTCCAGGAAAAATCTTCACTGATAGTGACATCTGAATTACATGAAGTTAAGGTTATGGCTTTTGGATTAATAAACTCGGGGGCAACCTTTCAGTGACTTGTTAATGAGGTGCTACAGGGGTTACAAACATTTGCCAGAGCCTATGTAGATGACTTGGCTATTTTCAGTAGCTCCTGGCAAGACCACTTAAACCATGTGGGAATTGTGCTGCTAAGGCAGAAGGAAGCCAACTTTACTGTCAAGGTTTCCAAATGCAAGACGGGGGCTTCAGATGTATCCTACCTAGGACACAGGGTGGGCAGTGGGTTGGTTTGCCTCAACCCTTTAAAGTTAGAGGCCATTAGGATATGGCCTGCCTCTAGAACAAAGAAGGAGGTCCAATCCTTTATAAGTCTGACCAACTATTGCCATCGTTTTGAAAAGAGGTTTAGTGGCATTGTGGCCCCCAAAATAGACCTTACAAAAAAGGGAAAACCAGAACAAGTGGTATGAACAGAGAAAGGTTTCAGTCAGTCCTAATTTCAGCAAACCATTTGTGCTGTTTACTGATGCTTCAAATTTTAGATTGGGCGCAGTACTGATGCAAGATGGAGTTGGGGGTCATAGGCACCCCTTTGCCTACTTAAGCAAAAAACTGACCTCCACTGAACAAAATTATGCTGTGATTGAGAGAGAGTGTTATGCCATTGTCTGGGCTGTTACACAAATAAGGTTTAAGTTGCTTAACAAATTTACTGTTCAAAATTATCATGCCTCCTTGACATGGCTGCACCAAGCTAAAGAAACCAATTCTAGATTACTTTGCTGGAGTCTAGCCCTTCAGGAATTTGACATGGATGTAATTCATACCAAGGTAAAGGAAAATGTGGTGGCTGATGCCTTGTCAAGAATGGGGGAACCCTGATGACAGCTGTGCACTGTATCTAGACCAAAATTAAAGATTTGAGAGTCTACTTTTAAGGTAATCCAATAATGTTTGTCTATTATCTTTCAGAAAGTGGGAGGTCAGAACTCTCAGCCACAATGCTGGTTTTATGTAACTTCTTCATGGCAAACCCCAAGAAGCACGGATGGTGATTTCTTCTTGGTCTGTTATTGCATCATACTATCAAACTAGCAAGAAGGGGCAATATCCGAGAAGTCCAGGTTCATTTTCCTCCTAAATGATGTCCTTCCTGAAGACTCTCCTGTGATCTAGTGTCACACTTTATTCTACCTGATATAAATAATTGCACTAGGTTAATATGGTTAATGCTAGTGAGCCATTGAACCTCATCCAAAAAATCTGTCATCAAAGCATACTTCCACTGATGAATTAATTAGTAAAACACAAATCTCTTTTTATGTGGGATATATGCCACCATTATTCCAGAACAGTGTCAGTGTCTAAGCAGTTTCTCTATGATTATTCAGCTTATGAATTTCAGAATATGACATGGGAACAAGGATAATGCTAATGAGCAATCTGGCACCAATCCTCAGATCCTACAGAGCAGAGATCAGCATGAGACTCAAAGGAGAAAGAGGGCAAGGGTAGTTGTTCGCCAAGCATCCCATGCTCATGAGAGCAGGGAGAGTCACATTTGCAACCTATTTCTCCTTTTAAAATGTGTGCTCCTGATGAATGAGAGTAAAGTTAGAGCACATAGGGATGGTGACTAGGAATAGAAGATCTGGATATATTTGTGGCTATTACAATTCTTATGATCACATTATACTAGAAACCCATTGTGTAAAGTTCTTCAGTTGTTCATAGACAGAACCTTAATAGATAGAATTACAGCTGGGAAAAATTATGTTGTTTCCTTTCCATTGGGTTCAATTCATTTTTTTTCCAGTTCAAAAGTACCCAACATTTTTAAATTGAAATTCATGGTATTTAAAGCCAGAAGGGACCGTTTCGACATCTAGTCTGACCCTCTTCATAAAACAAGCCAAAGAACCTCACCTAGTAATTTCTGCATCGAGCCAATAACTTCTGTTTGAGCTAGAGCATCTTTTTTAGAAAGAAGATTTGAGTCACAAGTCTTATTCCTTACACGTAACAGGCCTTGACCTTTCCTCTTACCTTTTGCCATTTTCTGAGTAGGCAGGCTTAGATGGCTGCTAACTGTTAGTGCTGAGAAACAAACATATGCTGGGATCCCAGGCTGGCTAGGTCTAAATCTAACCAGGTAAAACTCATCCATTTTCCTGTATGGGCCTGGTGTGAAGCCCAACGAAGTTTGCTTAATAGTTAGTACATGTTCAATAGGCCTTTTGTTGAACCTCAGCAAAATCCACTTTCACAATGAAAAGCAGAAGTTTCTTTACCAAAGTTTTGCACAGCCCTGTGCAGTATATAATCTGATGTGGTTCCTTGTGGATTTATTCATGTAAATCTCCACAAATCAAATTAAAAAATTACCTTTAAATATTTATTAGTTTCTACTGAATTATTTAGTTATTTTGATTTGTAAACAATGCATTCAATCAATAAAACTCATTTCATGTTCTGGGCAACTTTATTGACCATTAAAATTTTCATTCTCATCTAAAATACTAATAGATATCACGCAGTGACATGGTAGAAGAGACGAAACTAGACAGGTTTTATATACTGCTTTCCAAAGTGATGAGTTAAATATTAGAGGCCTTTTTCCTTGTTTACTGGTATGTAAATCAGGTGTACCACAGATTACTTCTTTGGAATTAAGTCACTGTGTACTGCTGAAAGTGAGATCAGAATTAGGCCTTAAAAGTGCAGTGACTATGTAAGCAAAACTCAGCAGTCATTATGTACTCAACAATAGCTCACACATTAGACACTGACATTAGAAACTGCTTTTACTGAGAGAGAGAGAACGTTGGCCAGGGTTGTGGTGCTGTCACCAGTCCATTTAGAAAATAGCAATTGGATCTTTGTCTTTCAACTGACAAGCACCACAAATAAGCGGACAGGGCCTTAAAGTATGCATGCAATTAATTGTGTGGCAGAGCCAGGGGAAACTGCAGGGCATATCATCATCAGTAATAAAGCACTTATGCAAAGCTGAATATCTTTAAAACACTTTACAAACAATGCATTCATCCTCACAAAGGGCCAGACTGTGAAACCCGTACTCCCCAAAGTGAACAATTATTCCCACAATGAGTCATTTTACCTCCAATAGGACTACTTATGGGCATGAAAGTAAAAGGTTCGCAGTCAGGCCCCAAACTTCTGTGATAAAGTATGTCTTATCTCTCTTTTACCAATGGGGAAACTGGGACAGAGAAGTTAAGGGCTGGTATTTTTAATGTACTATGCACTTATATTTTCACATGTAGTTAACATAAATGAATATGCTCATTGAGTATTTACATGCTCAAATGGTTTTTAAACACTTAAATCCCAAATATAAGCAAATATAAATATATTTTTGTGCATGCTATTGTGATAATTAGATATGTTAATATACAGAGCTCCCCTTAGCATTTTTGGGCAGCCTGTGAAACCATATTTTTGTTGTCCATCTCCAAATGTAACCGCTGCCTGTCCACCACCATCATATCGCTATGCATAAAACTAGACTAAGAATTATGCAGAGAATCAGTGAGCTGATTCTTTGGGGATAGATACCAAAGTTAACTGATCCATCTTAAAGACAGTGTGCATGTGCATGGGATCCTTAGGTTCCCCCTCTTCCTCCTGATGAAAAAGTGGACACAAGCTACTGTTCTTTCAGATCTTGTAATTGGCATATATCAGTTTAATCTGGTTTGCATTTTCCAGGTGATCTTTGCAAAGAAATGGTGAGGTCGAGAATTTCTGAACTTGGATGCCTAAAGTTAGGCTCCTAAACCCATGCTGTTTAGGCACCTGAATAAATTATCACCTACCATTGCTATTGACTTCAGGGCATTTCTAGCTTCCCCAGATCACGCTGACTGTCATAAATGCATGGGCGGTTTCTTCAGTAAACTTTGTCTTTTCTCAACAAAGAGCTTGGCACTCCTCTAATACTGTAGCAGTGTAAACACTGGATATGAACCCAAATCCTGTTATGCAACAGGAACCTATGATGTCCAGGGGCAGAAGGCCTACAGAGTCATGCTAACACCTATTCTGTACTGCTAACAAAAAACAATCTAACTACTAATCATGCTTTTAAGACAGTGCAGGCAAATTTTTTGGCCTGAGGGCTGCATCGGGTTTCGTAAATTGTATGGAGGGCCGGTTAGGGGAGAGGGCTGTGGCCCGGCTCCCACCTCCTCTCTGCCCCCCGGGACCCCTGCCCCATCCACACACCCCTGCTCCCTGTCCCCTGACTGCCCCTGGAACCCCTGCCCCTGACTGCTCCCTGCCGCCCCATTCAACCCCCACCTCCTTCCTGACTGTCCCCCTGGGACCTCTGCCCCCATTCAACCCCCTGCTTCCCCCCGACCACCCCAACCCCTATCCACACCCCTGACCACCACCCTGAACTCCCCTGCCCTCTATCCAACCCCCCCCCTGCTCCCTACTCCCTTACCGCGCTGCCTGGAGCACCAGTGGTTGGCGGCGCTACAGCTGCACTGCCCGGCTGGACCCGGGCCATGCCGCTGCTGCCACTATGCAGCTCAGAGCATCAGGTCAGGCCCCCAGGAGCTCACAGCCCCGACGCCCAGAGCATTGCAGAGCGAGTGAGCTGAGGCTGCGGGGGAGGAGGGACAGCAGGGGAGAGGCCGGGGGCTAGCCTCCTGGGCCAGGAGCTCGGGGGCTGTGCAAGATGGTCCCGCAGGTGGGCCGGATGTGGCCCGCGGGCCATAGTTTGCCCACGGGCCATAGTTTGCCCACCTCTGTTTTAAGAGATATTTGTAAATTTAATATATGGTAGTGCACCCACATTTTAGCAAAATTCATTGATTGCTGATTTGTATTAAGCTGTCTGTATATATCAGCTAAAGTAAGGTGAAAGAAATCAGCTAATGGAGACTGTTTAAAAGTTTATTAATTGTGCACTTTTAAGGAAGCACAACTGCATATTAAATGTTTTTTCACAGTGAGCAGATTTTTCACTTTGAAGGAGACATTAAACTGGCCATAGTAGACCATCCCAGAGGGCTTTCCTTTTTCCAGGTGCTATGGGGCCTGCTTTGTTGGTCCACTGGCTTATTCACACTAAAGTACACTGAAGCTCAAAAGATCTTTTAATTATTCATTTTCCACCCCATATGTTGACTTATGGTAACCTTTTCATTGTTCCAGTCCCTGTCTGCTCAGAGAAGCTGGGACTGATTGACTCTCTGTAGGGATACCTTTCGGCCCTCCTTTTGTTCAAGAAGTATTTGTATAAGTGGGGTGATATGTGTGAAACTGGAGAAGTAAAGACATTTAACTGTTTGCCTTCCATTCCTTTAAAAAATGTGTTGTGAGAGTTAGTAGTAAACATTCCCTGAGATAATTATACCTAGTGTGAAAAGGGGATGGAATATTCATTTTACAAAGGGGAAAGCTTTGAAAAGAATCTTTTGCTGAGTGTATAAATTGAGGGGATAGTACCCATTAACAACAGGTCTGTTTGTAATGAAGAATAATATGTATATGGATTCAAAGGATTTGTTTTGACAGACCATGATGTCTTTAAGTGCTTTTCTAATATTCCCATGTATTGAATGAAACTGATGTTCATTAATTGACTTCTAGCTTTTGGGTTTCCAGTTTGCTTTCAAGTTAATTAATGTATTTAGGCAGCTGGGGTTTACATTTAAATGGAAATGTGTTGAAAGTGTAGCAAGTAGAACATTACCCAGTTATTCCTAGCGTGTAAACAGAGGCATATTAGAGAATGGATACAGTACATGGGAGAAAATCCAAGTAAAAGGTGTCTCAGACTAATTCATTTTCGGATGCATTAATCAATATGAAGCAGGACAGTGAACAAGTCAGTTGAAAGAGTTATATTGATGACAATTAACCTAAGTGAGAGTTTCTCTGAAGTTTCATCTTGATTAGCCAATTCATTACTCTGAGGCTTTTCAGCTGGTAGCTAATTGGGTATGTCTGGTCACGGCATATCCTAAGAAATGCTTTGTACAATATTGACATGTCTTCAGAGCTAGCATAGGACCAAAAGTTGCCAAAAGGCTTCTCAAATAAGTCTGCCAAGGTTGATAAGCTTCCACAGAAAGGGATTACGTATTAAATATAGTACTGAGTGACAAAATTAAATTGCCATACAGGATACACAGTGCAGCAAACTGGGAAAGGAGTCAGAGCTTGTGCGTGATGCTGATACGCAAGTTTATGTGGCTGTTTATTGCTGAGTGCACTCTCATAGCCTCTTTCCAACAAGGGGAAGAAATTAAATAGGAACACCAAAGACAGGCTGTGCACACTCTGACCAACATAGAGGTCATCATGGTTTTTTTTTTTTTCTTAGCCTTTTTTTCTTGGCTTTCTCATTTTGAGATTTAACTTAGGATGGGAAATAGGTTAATGAAGAATTCATCTTAGTAAAGAGAGAGTCAACATCTAAACATAAAGAATCTGGGGGCATGGGGTTAAGTGACCTTTAGTGTGAAATACACTTTCAACAACAAAAAGGGTTAAAATGCCTGCCAGCCATGATGTCCTGGTTTTGTGTGAAGGGTTTTTTTTAAAAGTATTCCTAAAATTAATGAATGGATCCTAACTCTGGGATCTAGCATGTCAAACCATTTCTCTTTTGTTCTGACATTGCCTATATGTGTTTTTGATTAATTATATAGATTGCAAGAGCATAGGACCTGCACACATATCTGTTGCCTAAACTCTCGCCATCTATTCACTACATCTTCCTCATTATAGCAAAGGAAAATAATTGCTTATTTGATTTGTGTGCACTACTGCCTTAACTTATTTTTTCATATATAATATTATATAAAAATAAAACTAGAGCAATGGCACAAACATTTTACGAATCAAATAAGCAATTATTTTCTTTTGCTATAATGAGGAAAATAAGCCTGAAAATTGGATTTTTGAATATTTAAAATAAAGGATAAGGGATTTGGCCCAAACTGTCCTGTTAAGTTAGGTAGAGGAAGAAGG
>NW_020664420.1:65041927-65058278 GCF_002925995.2 Terrapene triunguis | reverse complement strand
ATCTGAGCCTGCAAAATTACTAGTCACTTTTGAAAATGTGTAGACCTCTGTGTCCTGTGCACAAATCCTAAATGACAGTGTTCACTTAACCACACCATATAAAATGTTTCCGATGTAGTATGTCAACTCTTCATTTATTTATTTTTTTCAATGGTGTAAACTTAGCACTGGTGAAAAGTGCCACACAACCCTGGCTTGAAGTGGTTTCCATGAGTTTGGGTCAATAGCTCTCAGCACCCCTACTATACAAATTGTTCCAGCACCCTTGCTCCACCCTTCCTTTGGCCTTGGCCGCAGCCAGGAACATAAGAGTTTCCATGCCAGATGAGGCCAATGATTTATCTTATCTGGTAGCCTGTGTCCAAGAGAGGTTGGTACCAGATGCTTTAGGGCAAGGTGTAAGAGACAGTTGGGCAATAACGTGCCAGTTGGGAACTCTATTCTTCCTAAGCCCAATCTCTTACGTTTGATGTCCTAAAGCAAGAGGACTGATTATACTTTATCATTTTTTTGCCCCAACTAGTGTAAGTGTGGATATTATTTTTATACATATGCATTTCTACTTTTTTGAAGCCTGGTAAGTTCTTTGTCTGCACTGGATAAAGTTGAACAAACACTGCAAAAAAGATCGATTTAAAAAAAAAAAAAAAAAATAAACCCTGTAAATTCATTTTGATGTCATATACATCCCCATGCTTTTTGCAGATAGGACGCACTCAGACATGTGACTACTACACTACATAAAAATGATGGCAGTGAGTGGTAACAGGAAATGGAGATTAGTCATTCAGTCACTGCACTTAGCAGGAATACTCCATTGTTATAGGATAGGAATAGAATACAACACACCAGTTCTACTCCCAGAAACAGTTCCTGGGACAATGTTTCAACTGAGAGAGAGATAGTGAGCTGCAGAGCACTCTTGCAAATAAGATTATGCACACAAACACAATGCAACTACTTGATGTGTCACGAGAAAAATCTGCTTACCAGTCAATATAAAGAGGTTTATATCTCTTCCACGGTAAGGAAGGAATCCAAGTATATTAAAATGGAGGGTTCAAATAAACAACAAAATGTTATGGCTTCAAGGTGGGAAAAAATGGATGATGAAGGTTTTAAAATTTCCTAAAATCCCCAAGTCTTATCTCCTCCTTCTCAAAGTCCTGGTGAGCTGAGCAAGCTGCCACCTTTCTGATAATGTTAGTTCATCTGACTAGGGAACAGTCAAGTCCACCACAGAAGACAGTGAGAATCTTTTAGGTATTGTGGGCCCAGGCCATTGACCACTGGAAATTGGCTTGAGACCATAGAACTCATTTCATAAAGGTTAGCAGGGGTGAAAGTAGAAATAGGGACTTACCGGTACGGGGCTGGGTTGGGGCCGGATCTGGCCCCTGGAAGGGGCGGGGATGGGGGTGTCAGAGCCAGCCCCAGCCTGCCCCGTACTGGTAAGTGCCCTTCCTCTCCCCCGCCGGGGTAGCAGCGGCAGCCGGGGACTCCGGCAGCAGTTTAAAGGGCCCAGGGCTCAGCCGCCGCTACCACTTCGGGCCCTTTAAATCACTGCCGGAGCCCCCGGATGCCGCTGCTACCCAACGGCTCCGGCAGCAGGGCTCTGAGGGCTATTTAAAGGGCTGGGGCTCCCCTGCCTCTACCGCCCGGCCTTTAAATAGCCGCCGGAGCCCCGCTGTTACTCCAGGGCTCTGGGGGCTATTTAAAGGGCCCAGGACTCCCCTGCTTCTACCTCCCTGACCCTTTAAATAGCCCCCAGAGCCCTGGGGTAGCGGTGGTGGGGCTCCGGGGGCTATTTAAAGGACCCAGGGCAGTAGAGGCAACGGGAGCCCTGGCCCTTTAAATAACCCTCGGAGCCCCGCCGCTACCCCAGGGCTCCAGCAGCGGGGCTCTGGCGGCAATTTAAAGGGCCTGGGGCTCCAGCCGCTGCTGGAAGCCCCAGGCCCTTTAAATTGCTGCCTGGGGAAGCTGGGCCGCCCCGGTACGGGGCACCGACTCTTGCCGGGACGCCGTACCGGCTTACTTTCACCTCTGAAGGTTAGTAAACAACCAACGCTCAGTCACTTCTAATTTAGCCTGAATTTGAATCCCAATCTTGAAGGTGAAAGCTGTACATTCCATTACCAGTCTCCTGAGCCATCCAGTCCCCCTAAATATCCACTCTATTGCCACTGTCATGAAGGGACTGTGTCTCAATGCAACTACTCATGTAAGTAAGGAATAACCCTGGAACTCAGGCTTACAGACCTGGGCCCCAAGCCTAGTAGCCAGAGACGGATATAAAAGATGGGAGCTCCACCAGTTGAGTTCAGGCGCAGTGCTCTGGTGAAAAATTCCAATTTTTGGGAGAGAAACACTGGGATTCCCACCAGGAGGGCCTGTCCTGACTTTGCCCAGAGACTCCATCTAATGTGTTGGTTTTAATGAATAAATATATGATCACTTTTTCTGTCTTCCCCCATGTTTCCTTGGCTGCCTGCAAGGACAATGAACTTTCTGTCACTCCTTGTCACCTGCAGGAAGGCAGAAGTCTGATCCTCTCAACTTTCTGGCGCTGGCTGCTGTTCCCAGCGCTTACAGTGTGTGAGAGGTGGGGATATAGTAAAAGAGGGTGTCACAGGGGGTTGCAGACATGGGGCTAAAGAACCTTATTAATTGAGCTGGGAGTGCACTTTAAGCATTGTTTTACCAATGTCACTGCTCCCAGATTATGAGAGGGCCCCCCCCCCCCTCCCACAAACACACACACCCAATCACTCCTTACAGACCACTTTAAGTGCTGGCTGTACACACCACCTCCCCCCTGCCCACAACTCTCTTTCTCACTTCTCAAGGATGTAAAAGGGGGCCGAACCTGGCCATGTCTCCTGGCTTCTTGGGAAAAGGAGCTCTCTCCCCAGCACCTTTGTATCCCCCTACACCCATTGTTTGTTTCCTGGCTGTGAGATGCCACCCTCCTCAGCTCAGAGAGTGCAATTCTGCTTGCTTCTTGCACAATGTCTCTTTGCAGTAACCCCACTCCATGCCACTCTTGGGTGCACCCACAATCTGGAAAAATCCATCTGTTCTCCTTCTGATCAGACCTGCCTAGTAGGTGAAGCTGTGTAATTAGATGTGTTCTTTAAATGCTGATTATACAAATATACAGTAAATGCCACTGTGCTCACATCTTGCTTGTTATCACCTCCTCTGAAATTTCTAAAGTTCATTTGCAAATTCCTTCTCAGAAGAGTCATAGGTTAGTTAACTGATATTAAGAGATACAACATTCTCACCTACAGAAAACTCTAGTGCAGTAATCAAACTATTAAACATAGTCTCGGATCATTATTATTGGGTAGCAGTTAGCATTATGCTAGGCATTGTACAAACACAGGGGCAGAATGTGACCCTAGCTGCATTCCTGTGCAGAGGAATCAGTGAATATAAGGAGCCACTTCACTCCCCTGCATAAGCTACTTGTATCACAAGTGGTAATGCAGTGGGGAAGAAGCTACCACTGGGCTGCTAAGCCCTGCCCTGAATGGGTGTGCAATGAGTGGGAGAGCAGGGGTGGTAGTGGGCTGAGACTTAGCTCCACCCCTACCAGCTGAGATAAGCAACAGGAGGAAGTGAGCTGTGCCAGGAAAAGAGCTCATGTAGGTTACTTCTCTTCTGGAGTATGGGAGAAGCTGGGGTTGAAGTGTGACTAAAGCTGTTTTGCTTGAGGGGCAGTGCAACTATGCACTCAGGACTGATTGTCAGGTAGTGGCCAGATTTTTAAAGGTATGACTCAGTGAACTGTCACATGAGGGTCGGGGAGAGAAAACCAATGCCCAAGCAGCTGATTTCAATTAGCCAGTCCTCGCAGAGGCTGCTGGGAATGAGAGGGGTCTGAACCTAAATAAGCCCGATCCAGCTCATTTCAAAGGGAGAGAGCAAGATGAGTAGCACTCAAGAAAACTGGGAGCCCTAAGAAGTGTGGAGGGGGATAGTTCCAGGAAGGAGAAGAGCTCATTGCCTTGGAATGAAGGTACTGAGTTTAGGGAGGGTGGGACATCAACCGGGGCCTGCTTCCCTAGAAAACTATGGACTTGCCTGAGAGGCAAGAGAATTTGTGGGGAAATAAGACTAAAGACTTTGGGTGTAGATGACAAACTAAAAATTGATACACCCTTTTATAAGTATACTACCTGCTTTCTTATTCCTACCTTTCCTTCCTCCTATCTTCTTTTTTTCCTACAGTGGTCAGGTCATCCTGTCCCACCAGGCAATAGTTTGATGACTGTGCCAAAAGGTACAGAGAGGCACCCAGTGCTATTTTCAAAAGCGCCTAGGCACCTAATGATACTCTTGATAATTCCACTAAATGCCTATCTGCATTTTTAGGCATCTAAAAATCTAGCCCCTGGGCTCTTTCCCAAAGATCTCTTGATCTAGATAGATGAGAGACAAACAACTTAAATGCAAAATGGTAAAAGTACAAAGCTTGCCACATGTTTGTGGAGAGGAAGTGATTTATTTTTTTATTTCTACCTTGATTATGGTTTTGCAACCAAATACAAAGTCAGTGTTGCTTTCCTATCAGATTGGCTTTGTTTGGTACATTAAAGAAAACACCCCTATGATTAATGTTACAATGGGAACTATGACTCTGAAACCTGAGTACACCTATCAAGGAGTGATTTCAAGCAGGTTTTCATTGCTGCACCACTATCAGCCTTTCTGAGAGCATTCTGATATCACTAGATGCATCTTCACCAAGCCTCTCCAGTGGAAAAACAAGGGGGGAGAATAGGTTCTAAAAACATCCTGACTATTCACTTCAGGCTTCATAAAGGGTGCCTGTGCTGTCTGTACTGCAGCACTTAAAAGAATTAGTTGAACACCTTTCTCCCCCCCCCCCCCCCCTTTTTTTTTTTTTTTTTTTGTCAGCTGTATAAACTCAGGATCATTTACAAGCAGGTGCTCAGCGTTTCCTGAAAGCAAATGGTGGGCGAGAGATACAGACATCTTTATTTCATTCTAGGATTTTTACTTGCTACAATAAAATCAGAAGGTTGACTCATTTATCATGCACAATGATTCCCCCGGCCATCTTCTCAGAAACCACTTGCACGGGAATGGGGCAACATTCTCTTTTGTCTTGCTGCCAAGTCTCCAGTTTTGGAGACGTGGCTTTTAGGATTTCTCATAAAAAGCTGAAGGAGCAGCAAAAATACATTTTACCACAACCATTGCTGCAGAAAATAAACACTCCTACACTACCAGCCCTGGAACGTCCTGATTTTACTATTCAACTTTGGCCTTTAGTAAAACAGCACTGCCTCGCTCCAATTAGCATTATCATTTATTTGTATTGTAATGCTTAGAGGCCTCAGTGAAGGAGTGGGGCCACACTGTGCTAAGCACTTCACACACATGACATATAAACAGTCCCTGACCCCCAAATTGCCACACACAGTTAACACACTCTCTCGTTCCCTTGTGTTGAGCTATGCTGCTTGATGTTGCCATGCCTATTCTGTATCTATAATTAAGCATGGGAAAAGCTGCTGAATGTTGTCTGGTTTAACTCTGCACACAGCCAATTAATTCACAGTTATGGCTCTCATGTCTTCCTGTGCTCACACCATTGCAGCCATGGCACTGCAGAAGGTGTCGTGCTGTAACATATGGTATGGAAGAACAGTGTTTTCTTTGATTCCTGCAGCACCTCTGCATGAAAGGCTAGGAAATAGAGAGAACCTGTAAACATAAGCTTCCTGCCTTTCTCAGAATGCCTGTAAGGCTATTTCACCACTCTGTTTTGGGGCAGATGCTGATCCCAGTAGCATTCCACTCTGCAAGTAGCCCCATTATAAGGAGAGCATTATCTGGTCTTTTGTGTCTAATCTCACTTGGGAGAGGTGCAAGGGCTGTACAAAAGAAATAGGGAGGAAAATTGTTTTTGAGTTTGTGTATGGCACCTTATTATGAACATTATTCCCCCATTGAGAATGCAATGGCTTCAGTTTCAAAGAAGTGTATGACATCTGGACACAGTCTGTCTGTTTATGGGTATAAATACAGAGTAACTCCACTGTTAGTGCACTTACTCCAGATTTTACATCAGTATAATTAGTTCAAAATCAGATCCCCTCGTGTGATGGGGCCCCCGAGGTACAACCTGGACTGTGGGACTACTGAGCCCTCCAAACACCCCAACCTGGGCTGCCTCTCACACTGTGATGCTGATGTCAAGCTACAAACCTCTAATGGGCACTGCACTTACACAGACATCCAAAGCCAGGGACATGCCCAATTGCGCTATATGAATGATCTCCCAGCCACTCATGAATAATCAATAGGGAAGCTCCAGCCAATTCCCCTGAGCTCCCCAGCCTTGCACCTCAGAACTGTACTGTCTTGTACGGGTCAGAAGCCTGGCCAGTGTAAGCTCATTACCTAGTTTGCCATTTCTTTGAAGGAAAGTGGACGTGCACCAGCCTTTGTAATCTGAGCTGAGATTTCCCATGCACTTCAATCAAAACACAAAGTTTTAGGTAAAATAGAAAACAGATTTATTAACTACAGAAAGATAGATTTTAAGTGATTATAAGTAGCAAGCATAGTGATCAAAGTTGGTTACTTTAGAACTTAGACTGTGAATTTATTTTTATTTCTTCAAACTGAACGGAATTTGAATCAAACAGTGTCTCACCCTGACAGATGGCACCAGCAGGCTGCAGTTCCTGATACACAGACTGGGACTCTTTTTCCAGCCTGGTACCAGTTCAAAGTCTCTTTCTTCCAGCCATATCTTTTTCTTCCAGAGGGGAGTGAAACCAAGTGATGATGTCACTTCCCCTCTTTTATATTTTCTTCCAGCTTGCTGGAAAGGTCTTTGCTGTAACGTGGGGCTCAGGCAGTCCCCATTGGTCAAGCAGTCTCCATTGCATACATGCTTTATTGAGAAGTCTCTGGGATGGCCGTTGGGAGAGTGGATTCCCTTTAATGGGCCATCAGCACAAATCTGGCTGCTCCTTTGTTGCAATTGAAAGGTTGGCTGTGGGCATCTCCCAACCTCACAACATATTTCAGTAGCACATATAGTAATGCTTCATACAATCCACCGGGATATTAATGTTTAACAGATAAAGACTTTTAAAATGATACCTCACAAGGCATACTTTGTACAAAACATCATAATTATATGACAGCAGTGAATATGGGGGTTCCAAGGTACTACTTTGAAGTACAGAGTGCCACACTTAGTGTTTAATCTACATATTAATATTTTAGTCATATTTGCTTGTTTTATTAAATTTCAAAATATGCAAATGGAGACAAAGCACAAGAACACAAAAGTGGAATGTTCCAAATCTTTCCCCAAAATCTGCTTATTGAAACAGCATATACAATAATAATGGCTTCACAGGCCTTGGACAATGTTGATTATATGCTGTTTGCACCAGAATGTGACATGTCCTCACATGGGTTTGTGAAGGAAAGAGCCTCTTCAACACTTCCATGAATCCACAGGAGCTGGCCATAGTTGCAATCCCTAGGGATTGCTCCTTCAGTGTGTCCCAGGGAGTGCCTGGCACCCCACGGGGAAAAATAAAGGGAGGAGAACGAGATGTACCAGAGCACTTGGGACAATGCGACAACACACTGTTCCCTATTTATGCTGCAAGCAAAATGCTACAATTTCACCCTTTCCATTTCAAAGTATAGACCATTTTATTATTTATTATGTACACAAATTACAAAAGCACTATTAATTATTGCAATATCAAGCACTCAAAACTTAGGGAATTCTAGGATTAAGATTATACTCTCAAAAACTGGGGCTGGATAACAGGGGATGAATCACGCAAAATTTGCCCTGTTCAGTTCATTCCTTCTGAAGCATCTGGCACCTGGCCACTGTCAGAGACAGGATACTGGGCTAGATGGACCACTGGTCTGACCCTATATGACTGTTGTTATCTTTTCAACCTTAATTTAGCCCCTTGTGCCTACGCATTATGATACAGTGTTTAATTACATGATCACATACTATTTTTTCCACAGGAGTCCTGCCTCATTCAGTGCAAGCAATGGATGGTGCTCAGTTAATGAAAAGCTAATCAATGTTTTGTTTTCTGTTCATTGTTCAACCTTTGGCTCTCCTCCCCATGCCTTATTTACTGCACATGATTCAAACCCTACTGTGAAGACAGAGTTTCTGTAGAGTATCTAAGTGATTTACAAATTGATTTTCACAACACTCCTGCGAGGTAGGGGGTATCATCTCCATTTTACAGATGGGAATGGAGGCAGAGAAATTAAGGTCAAAAGTATCCACTAACTAATCTTGGGCACCCAACTGGAGGTGACTAGGACCTGACTACTTAGCATTATATTGCATTTCATGCATTCAAAACACTGCTCCTATTGGCACTCTCAGCTGTAACTTAATTCAATCAGGCATGGGGACATACCATTAGTGACCACCTCTCAAAATGTTGGCAGTGGCAGAAATAGATTCCAATTCTCTAGAGCCTTTAAGGTGTCATTCAACTGCTTAATAAACCCAAGACCATCCTTTCTCTTCCTGCAGTCCCCTGAAGACTACATCCCACCCACTAAAGACTCCAAGCGACTTCCTGGTCACCTACAAGTCAATCCACAGTCTGGTCAGCGCTAGGACCTGTGAGGGGATGGAAGAGGCTTAGTGAGGGTGAAATCTTCTAAGGTTTTAGCTGCTAAATTCTGCCTCTAGTGAGCTTGTATAAACTGACTTTTTTCTGATGATTTATAACTTGGCCAAATTTGGGAGGATTTTCACAGGAACAGCAAAAGTCACGTCTCAGATCCAAAGGCCACTCCCCTTGCAAATTTCAAGTCCCTGACCCAAATTATGGGGGTGCTAGAACTTCTCAAAGGAAAGGTTGCCAGACTTGTTTTAAATAGCCTTGTTCTCAGAAATGACTGAACTGATTTGGCTGAAACTTTCCAAAAATATTCAGACTGAGGGAGACACCCAGCATGGAAACTTTCAGCGTAAACAATTATAAGCAATTGAAAACAGGGAATTATAATGGGAAGTTTAGGAACAATAATAATAGGTTCCTGCCCCACCTATAATATTTAAATCCAGTGTCTACAACCCACTGCCATTATCTCCTCAACTCTTTACCTCCATGGGGCCTAATCCTGTCACCCGTACTTAAGGATGAGTAATATCTTGCTCCCTAATTAGTTCCATTGAGGAAGGGTGGCAGAATTAGACCAGCTGTAAATAGATGAACTATAAGTCCTCCTAGAAGGAATTATGGATACATATAGCAGATTTTTGTACTACAGTAGCTCAACTAATTTTTTTGGGCTGAAAATACTCAGGCATTAGTGTATATTTTGGACTGATAGCTTGTACTCTACACTCAGGCCCTGATCCTGCAATTCATTTCATGTGGCTGAACAGATTTGCCCATGGGCAGTGAATTGCAGTATCAAGGCCTCAGATAGCTCCTCTGAAGAAAGTTGCTCAAGGTGCTTTCCAGCCCCTTTAGAAGCATAAGCTTTTATTTATATACTTCACACAATGTGCAGTCAACCAGTGGCCAGAACTATATGTGGTTCAGAAAAGAATTAGATAAGTTCTTGGAGGATAAGGTCCTTCAATGGCTATTAGCCAAGATGGTCAGGGACACAACACCAGGATCTGTGTGTCCCTACACCTCTATCACTCAATAATTACCCTATTCTGTTCATTTCCTCTGAAGTGTCTGGCACTGGCCATTGTTGGAAGACAGGACACTGGGTTAGATGGGCCATTGGTCTGCCCCAATATGGCTGTTCTTATTTCAGACTCTAAATCACATAATGTTTAGTCGTCCCCTTCCTCCCCCGCCCCTCCATACACACACACGTAGCCAATCTAAACTACATCTAACAAAAAATTTTAAAACTTACTGCAGAGACGTTTTAGCCGATTCCAGCTTTACGGATGAGTTTATAATATTGAAAAAATACAGCTTAGGGGAATGAAAAGACAAAGCTCATTCTCTTTTCCCCCGCTAGCCCATCATCCTATGCAAGGATGAATTTGTTCCCATGCTACATTTCCTAAACATGACATCAGATGGCATTGCAAAGTGTGTGGGGGTGGGGGAGGAAGGAGAGAAATCATGGGTTTTAGATGAAAATCCAACAGAAGCAACAACAAAAGAGGGAGGAAGCAAGACCTACTGCTACAAGGTTAAACTTTCATTTAAAAAACTCATTATCAGTTGTCCTTTATTGTCCTGCTCCCCTTTATTGTGTGAGTTGTTTTGGAGCATGGCAGGCTTCCAGAGCCATTTTTCAGATGCTTTGCAGCAGATGTGATAATTACAAGATACAACATCAAAGGATTTTGGCATTTATCTGTTTTCCGTAATTTCATTTTTTACTACCTTTCCTTTAAAGACAGCAAGATATAGACTGAGGCCATAAACTGTCAGATTCTGTATCTTATGAGGCTACCAATATCCTGAAATGCAAGATGATTTAAATTTCCAATCAAATGGACAGAAATGAGAAATTCAGCACAATTCCAGTGGCAGTAATAACGGCTCCCAAGTGGATTTTTCTCCCCCTAATCTTTATAAATCCATTATTAACACAAAATTATAGTTTGTAGAAAATTTTCACAGTCCAAAATTAGATCAGGTTAATAAGAATTGGACTTTAAATCATGGATTGTAAGTTGTTTTAATTTGCCTTTTGCTCGGTGAATATAGGTACCCCATCCCCAAAGGAGTCAGGCTATATGGGATGATAATACAATAATTCTTGTTGTCCTGAAACAAGATGATTATGACACATGATAACCATAATTAAAAGAAAAATAAGATGGAAAATAGCTGTTTTGATTTGCGATCACTTTTTTCTGTATCTAAAGATATAAATATTAATAAATTAGAAAGGAATGAGATTGAAAATCAGAGTAGGCACTCAGCGGACAAAGTAGCAGATGTTGCTATTCTCTTCTGATAAAAAGGAGGATCTTGAATTAAGGCTGTGAGCAGCCCCACCCCCACTCGCTATTTCATGTGTACACAAACACACACACACAGAGTTCACCAAGGAAGCTGCTGGGCATAAACCAAATCGATCATTGGTCATAGTTAAGAGTGCTGAATATAACCTGCAAAGCAAAGGGGGAAGTAGAGCTAAGGACATATGGTGATGTTTCACTGTGCTTGCTATTGTCTTGACATGAAAGGGAACTCTGCAGGAGGATTTGCAATGCCCATCAAACATGCCAAAGGGAGCTTTCAGCTAAGCAGTTCTGATAACATTCAGTGGCTAACAGGCATGGAAAAGTGAAGGCCACCTGGGACCACAGGATAATTAAATGCAATCCTGGTTGGGTGTTGTTTTTCTTTTTTTCACCACTGTGGAAAAACATGAGCCCTAACCCCTGGAAAATACACAAATTGCAGCTATTCTCCTCTCCTTAATTACTGTGTCTGGTTAACTTTATTTGCAAGTATAGGGGCTTTTATAGCATTTTCACATCTCTGTGTAAGGTGTGGTAGCATAATTAAAACCCAGGGGTGAAAGTGAGAGAGATGGTGGGAAGGAGAGGGGAAGTCACTCCCCCACCTGAGCTGCTGTAACCACTCACTCTGGTGGTCTTCGTCCAATTAGTTATCTTGCATTAAAGCTGTATTAGCAATGTAAAACATTCAGGTGTCAAGAAAACACAGGATCATCTGGCCGTAGATAATGATTGTACCATTCTGGGACAGAACACAACTGAACTGTCTGGACAAAAGGGACAGGGTATTCAAGCTGCCCTGCAATTAATTACTTTCCCAACATTCGGCTTGATGCATGAAGGCTTTTTGGACTCTGTAAACTTTACAAGCTCCTCCTTATTGAGTTGAGGACTTTTTTTTTTTTTTTTTAATGAGCTGCTCACAAATAGTAGTCAACATACTTTTTTATGGGCTAGAGCTGATGTGGAAAACTAACTTCTCAACACACACATGCAGAGTACTTGCCTTGGCAACTGCCTCCTTTTAAACAAGCCATACAGCTGATGCCTTATGCTTACATAAGACCTTTACTGTTTGTTACAAGACATTTTTATGGGGGTAGAAATGTTGCTTATTTAACTATTGTACTTTCAAGCTGATTCCATTTGCTTCACTCTTAATGTAGAGATTTCAGGCTTTTGGAAGCTCTGACTCACAAAAAGACTCACTTATTTTTTAAAATAATACTTAATAAAGCTATAATAATCCTTACCACTTATAGCATCATCTTTTCCCTTTAAAAGCATTTTTCAAACATTCATTAATCCCCGTTATTGGACCAACTTCTGTTGGTGAAAGACAAATTTTTGAGGTTACACAGAGGTGCTCTTCACAGACCTGAAGAAGAGCTCTATGTAAGCTCAAAAGCTTGTTGCTCTCTCTCTCTCTCTCTCCAAAAGAAGTTGGGCCAATAAAAGCTATTACCTCGCCCACCTTATTTCTCTAATAGTCTGGAAGCAACCTGGCAGCAACAACACTGCATACATTAATTAATCCCTGTCAGATAGGGGAGTAAGTATTATTATCCCCATTTTACAGATTAAGGAACTGAGGTAGAGCACTTAGTAAGATCATATTATTTTACCTTAGCTATTAAAAATCTCTCTCTTCTCCCATATTTCCACTGACCAGCATGTGATGAATTGCTACTAGTGGCGTTTTCACATTGCAAGCAAGCATGACCATATGACTCCCATCCCCTGACACTTTTACTGGCTTCTCATTCATTGCAGAATCCAATTTAATATATCCCTTCTTAATTTAAAGGGTGGGGGGAATTCCCAGTCCCCCTCTCTACTTCCCTTCCACCTCCCACTATAGGTTTACTGTTGGCTTCCTCTCTGTCACTATGTAATCTGGCCACTGGCAGTGCAAGAGCCTTTGCTTCTGCATTCCTTGTCATCTGAGAATCCCTTCATTATTATTATTAAGAAGAATTTATTTGTATTGCAGAAGCACATAGGGACCCTAACCATTGACTGTGACCCGATTTAGCTAGGCACTAAACAAATGTAACAAAAAAGATAGTCCCTGCCACAAGGAGCTCACAATCTAAGTACATCTCAACCTCATTAACCCCAAGGGCTGTTGACATACAGACTAAAGGTGTATTTTTAGTGATTTAGTTAAGCCAGTGCAAGTTTGTGTGTAGACACTATTATTTGAGTTTGTGTGGCTTAAATTAATATAAATTAAGGTCTGTGAGGTTTTTTTGATCAAGGGGGTCATTTTTAAATTGGCTCCTGTACTGATTAAGCTAAGCCAAAATAAACTATTCTTAAACTGAAATAAGGGTGTTTACACACAAACTAGTGCCAGATTAATTAAATCAGTTTAATTTAGGAATTGTCATACTGGTCCAGACTCAAATGCTATCTAGCCCAGTATCTTGTCTCTGACAATAGCCAGCACTCGATGTATCAGGAGGATGTAGAACCTCACAGCAGGCAGCCGTGTGATAACTATAACCAAGACTATGGGTTTGTCTGCACTGGCACTTTACAGCACTGCAACTTTCTCGCTCATGGGTGTGAAAAAACACCCGCTCTTCCGCCCCACCCCTCCCGAGCGCAGCAAGCTTCAGCACTGTAAAGCTCCAGTGTAGACAGTGCATCAGCGCTGGTAGCTACGCCCCTTGTGGAGGTGGGTTTTTTTAGAGCGCTGGGAGAGCTCTTTCCCAGTGCTCTGCCACGACTACACAAGCCCTGTTAAAGCGCTGCCGTGGCAGTTGCCAGTGTAGACAAGCCCTAAAACAGGGTTCAAAAAAGAACTAAATAAGTTCATGGAGGATAGGTCCATCAATGGCTATTAGCCAGGATGGGCAGGAATGGTGTCTCTAACCTCTGTTTGCCACCAGCTGGGAATGGGCGACAGGGGATGGATCACTTGATGATTACCTGTTCTGTTCATTCCCTCTGGGGCACCTGGCATTGGCCACTGTCAGAAGACAGGATATTGGGCCAGATGGACCTTTCATCTGACCCAGTATGGCTGTTCTTTTGTTCTCAATCTGCCACTCACAAATTTGCATGTAGACAAGGCCTTAGTTTTAGCTGAGATTTGAAAGTCTCTTTCCTCCTTTGCCTATAACTCTTCATTTCTCTTCCCCTTTAGTAATATTTATCTCTGTAATTGATTTATTGAATTTGTAACCATTTGGGGGATATAATTCATAGGAATGACACTTGACAAAGTAAAGCTGTATTTCACTGTAATGTTTTGTGCAAATAGGGCCTGATCCAAAGCCCGTGAAGTCAATGGAAAGATTCCTATTGATTTCAGTGAGCTCAGGCTAAGGCACTTCACAGAGAATAATGAGGTGGGTGGTTTTTTCCTAAGGGGGGGTTTACTTGATTGTTACCTTGTTATTTCAGGTATCAATAATGCCCTATTGCTCGTCAACATCTTTTATTTAGTGAAACAAACGTCATGTAGGAACAGATGACTTGTGGCAGCAGTACTCTGATGCTTTTAGAATACAAGCAACACAGACATTTCCTCACTGAGCCACCCCAAAGGCATGCCATTACACCCTGTAATACACAGTACCTCATGAAGTGAGAGGAACATGAGGTCAAAAAGTCAGTCTGTCCCATGCAGTTCACTGGGCTGATGAGGTTAAGGCATGCTGGTTTCTAAAGCCACCAGTAAACAAAAGAGACTGTCTTTCTGCATGAGATCAGCAAGACTTGAACCCACAACTTCCAGGATTGTACCCAAGCACCTGAACCACTCAGCTGCCACACCTCCTATGAAAGTGAGGTAAGGGACCATAAATTATTGGCAGACTGCAATGTTACAACACAGTGTACAGTAAAGATAATGCATTTTATAATCGTGTATTTATTTTATTGTTGAAGCAAGTATTTGCTCCTCGCTCAACTAGTGACCCTTCAATCAGTAGTATCCCCTTTGGCAGTCTCAAACAAAGGCACAGCATTCTTGGCAAGCAAGACATTTTCAACCACTCATGAATTGTAAACTGCTACGCTCGCCACACACACAGCACATTCTAGTCTTAAATCCTTCCTGCAGTCCAAAGCACATAGCATAGGCTGTGTGGGCCATACAGTTGCATGAAGTGACAAGGCTATTGTTCGGACCACAGTGAATGAATGAAAAACTGAGAAATCAGCCAAGAAACCTGTTTCTGCATCTTTCCCCTAATGTATTGTTAAATGCTGTGCCAGCTAGGGTGCGGGTAACACATTTTATTAGGAGTCAGAACTATGGTATGGACTGTTTCCAAGATGACTTTCACATGCCCTTGCTACTCCTCTAATAAATGGATATCACAGCATTTTTGTGTTTTGTTCAGTTCCTAGAAGTCTGGTGGCCACTTTGACAATGGTAAAAATAAATTAATAGTTATTTCATCTTAAACCCTTTCTTCTGCCCTTAGCACCAATCTATACCTTTCAAAATCAGGGTAATGTTGGATTAGTGTGTATATGTAGGACTGTATTAGTTCTCCTCCATTGGACAGAAGTGGTTAACATTCAACGAGGAAGCTCTTTTTATTGTATATTGGTCTTTTCTAAAACAAACAGCTATTGACTGTGAAATTTACAGGGCTGAAAACACTATATAGTTCTGAAATCCATCTAGGTAGTGATAGCAAAAGGAAACACACCCAGCAACAATCAGCTATTTAAATCCTTACTTAGATTACAGCATACATTTAGTTGTGAAGACAGAAAGAATAAAACTCTATAGGCCCATTTTCAGTTCCCTTTTTTTCCCAAGGTTTGATTTATAACCATTCAAATAAGAGATATATTCTAAGAAATGTATTAATGACTTGAACACTGCTGTGGGCTTGATTTTTCAACAGTCTGAAAATGCAGCTTGGAGGGGGGGGGGGGAGAAGAAATCTTACTCACCATATATGTCGCTCCCTCACCCCATATGTTATAAATTAGCTGACAATAAAGATGCACTGAAAATGTTTTCCACAATATCTTCTCTCTTTAAGAGTCTTATGCTGTCTGACTTGTTTCCCATATTATTGAACTTCAATGAATGTGATATGGCATTATAGTACTATACACAGATGCCCCTACTCTTTAATTAGCCAGTAACTTTCATATCTGCAATTCCTATAAAATTGTCAATTTATTTAGAATTCTACAGTAATCCCATGTAAATTTGCAGAAGGTAGATAATACTTGATTGTAGACTACAATTAACCATAGAATCTCTCTGGGCCCATGTCATAACTATAAAGGGAAAGGTAACAGCTCTCCTGTGTACAGTACTATAAAATCCCTCCTGGCCAGAGACTCCAAAATCCTTTTACCTGTAAA
>NW_020664420.1:65020905-65041527 GCF_002925995.2 Terrapene triunguis | reverse complement strand
GTACTTTGAACCTGAGGCTAGAGGGAGGTCCTCTGAGCTCTTTAAGTTTGATTACCCTGTAAGGTTATTTTCCATATTGATTTTACAGAGATGATTTTTACCTTTTTCTTTAATTAAAAGCCTTCTTTTTAAGAACCTGATTGATCTTTCCTTGTTTTAGATCCAAGGGGGTTGGATCTGTATTCACCAGGAGTTGGTGGGAGAAAGGAGGGGGATGATTAATTTCTCCTTGTCTTAAAATCCAAGGGGTTTGGATCTGTATTCACCAGGGAATTGGTGAAAGGTTTCTCAAGGCTTCCCAGGGAAGGGAATTAGCTTTTGGGAATGGTGGCAGCGGACCAGATCTAAGCTGGTAGTTAAGCTTAGAAGTCTTCATGCAGGCCCCCACAGTTGTACCCTAAAGTTCAAAGTGGGGAACCAACCTTGACAGCCCAATTCTGCCAGCCTTACTGAAACTGAGTAGTACGTACGATGCCTGTAGTTCTATTGACTTCCACCTGACTACTCATGAGTAAGGATGACAACAATGAACCTTCAAATCTCACAGAAAATGCTCTTTCGGTTTTCTTATGCAAATATTTAAGCAGCTAGAGAGGTACAGGACCAAAATCAAGTACTTTTAGGCTAACATAACTGGGTACAATTGTTGTATTGCAAATACAATACCCTCATGCCATTACAGAAGCTTACATTGTCACTAGCTCACAGCAAAATAACTTCATGCTGCCTCCTAGTGAACTTGAGGAGTGCACATTGGTATCAAACTTCTGAAGTTTTGATACTGCTGATGGGCACCAGATTTTCAAAGAAGCACAGTATTAGATTTTTCAAGAGCTCAGCCTCTACAATCAAGCCCAGATTTTCAAAAGAGCTCAACTATCAATGAGGCACCAAAAAAAATGGTCAGTTTTTCAAAAGCGCTCAGTAGCCAGCAGTCCATTTGTGACACTTATAGTCACATTTTGAAAAAAAACTCAGCCTCTGACATGATGAACTCTTATGAAAATCTTGTCTCAATTTGGAGATGCTGAGCTCTTTTGAAAATTCTGGCCATGGAGAAATGCTTTCTCATAACTAAGAAAGCAGACAGCACCACTTGGCAAATAAACACATTCAGGTGCCAATTTTCAAAAGGACCAGCCTCCCTATATGGGAGCAATTTGACCTTGCCTAATTTGAGCCCACTGTTTTCTCCCACAATTGAATTGTGGGAGGTATTTGGACCTGCACTTCAAATGCAAGAGCAAATCAGAGGAACTGCCCTTTGTCTACCTAGTTAAAGGCATGGTTCAGGTACTGAGAGGTAGGAGTGTTCTGATAGCTGCTCAGTTTTGCAATGAACAATTTTCACACATTGTCACAGGGTGACTGGCCCCTTTAAAAGGTAGTGGGTCCAGCCTCACTGTACCTCATTCAGCTCTCCTCCCTGGAGTGGTGAAAGTTATCACAGCCACATGACAGGTAGTCCAGGCCTGGTAATAAAGGAGCCCCTAGAAAGCCAACCAGGAGAGAGTGAGCGGATAGCTTAAAAGAAGGCTGTCTAGGGAGAAGGATAGAATTAAAAGGGACCAGCTCAGAGAAGCTGATCCAGGGCTGCAGCCAGCCTGAGTTACCAACACAGGCCAATGAAGCAGGGTGGTGGGGCTCTTGCTTAAGGGGAGGGGAATCTTCTTGGAGTATCGCACAGATCCAGAAGGAGGGCTATGGGAGCCTTGAATCCAGGGAGGAACAAGGGCTAAATTTGAAAGGCAAAAGTTTAATTGATATGGTGTAAGAGACTTAATAAATGAGAGACCTCACAGGAGGAATTCTGCTCTGGAAGTGATTTTACAAAATTCAAATGGGGGAGTAGAGGGCAGTGCAGCGGAAGGGCCACAACATATCACAAGGAGGTGTCCTGAGGGACAGTTGCCTGTCACACCAATAAAAAGCTTTTTTGAAAATCTAACCCTGAGCATCACATTCTGGAAAAGGTTATACTTTATTCCTGAACGATATACTGAGGCTATTGCATAGTGTTCAACTTGTGAAATTAAGAGAATGGGTTGAATGAAGAGCTTATAAGAGGGACTGAGTGTATCCTTGTAACCCTGTTTGAAATACTTGGAAATAGATCTGCCATTTGGCAAAAGCTGATCCATTCCAACTGCAAGAAACTTGTTAACTCATACTTTAACTCCAGAGATGTTTGTGACAGGTTCCCCCCAGGGTACCACCTGGAACTGGGGTACTGCTGAGCTCTCTGTTCTACCAGCCTGGGCTCCCTCTCTCACTCTGCTGCTGTGACAAGCTGCAGACACGCTCCCAGTCTTACACTTCCACCAGCATACACACAGGTAGGGACACCCCCAGCCGGAGTTACAAGCATGCTCTCTGACCAGCCTCTGCACGAACCAACAATAGAGAGGCTACAGCCAAAATAACCACCAGATTTCCAGCCTAGGACTAACCGCAGAAAGGTTAAAGCCAAGGTAACTCTCAGCTCCCCGAGCATGCACCTCCACTGGAGCATAAACCTAAAATTATACTTATGACGTTCCCCTGGTGTGATCTGGACCAGTGATCTGCTAGGTCACTCCAATCCTTGACTCTGGGAGCCAGCCTCACCCTGCTCTGCTGTGAGAATCCCCACTCCTGGGCTGTTCATGCGCAGCTTCTGGCATGTAAGCTGCTCCTTGGATTGTGCAACCGAACGACACTAGCCAATATCTCCGGTCCCAGACATAACCCTAGGAACCTCCATTTTGCAGTGTCCAGTTATGCCTGCTGGACACTGCAAGCTTATATGAGTTTATCAGTTTAAAAAAGAAATTGATATGCACCAGGTTTGTTATCCAAAGGGGAGTCTCTGACAGGCTTTAAACCAAACACACTGCTTCAGGTAGAATAAACAAACAAATTTATTAACTACAAAGATAGATTTTAAGTGATTTATAAGTCAAAGCAAAACAAGTCAGATTTGGTTAAATGAAATAAAAACAAAACGCATTCTAAGCTGCTCTTAACACTTTCAGTGCCCTTACAAACTTAGATGCTTCTCACCACAGGTTTGCTGGTTGCCCTTCACCCAGGCTCTCCCCTTTGATCAGTGCTTCAGTTGCTTGGTGGTGATGTCTGTAGATGAGGTGGAAGAGAAAGGAAGAGCATGGCAAACATCTCTCCCTTTTATCATGTTCTTTCTTCTCTCTTGGCTTTGCCCCCCCACTTCCGAGTCAAGCGAGCATTACCTCATCGCAGTCCCAAACTGACCAGAGGAAGGGGCGATGACTCACTTGAGATTCCAACAGATCCTTTATTGTTGCATAGGCCACTGTCCTTTGCTCCTGTGAGGCTGGGCTGGGTTTGTCCCATACATGCCCTGATGAGGTGTGAACTGCCCCTCATGTATATAGCCTCATAACTATATACATGAAATTACAACCTATAACATTACTATAACAACGATTACTATAACATTACTATAACAACAATGCTCAGTGCATCACAAGCCTTCTGAAGACACCCAACATGACACCTTTAATTTGCTGGTAACATTTTAGCAAGGGGCCCTGAGGACACCCCCGCCCCTTCCCCCTTCAGCACATCATTACTTTAGCACCAGAGGATTAGTTAGGGAATGGAAGGGTTGAAAAAGAAATGTTGAAATAATCATCAGTAGAAGTCTTCATATCAAGACCTTTCTGATCAGCTGATCTAGATGATTTAAGGGATATTATGATCCTGCAACAAGGCAGGGAATGAACTAGTCTTTTAGAGGTCTCTTTGTATCCTAAATGATTCTATGGGCCTTATTCACCACTCTCTTTGGCCTGGTCTACACGGTGGGTGAGGGGGAGAGAGGAATTGATCTAAGTTTCGCAACTTCAGCTACGTGAATAATGTAGCTGAAGTTGACGTACTTAGATCGACTTACAGTGGTGTCTTCACCGCGGTGAGTCGACTGCTGCCGCTCCCCCATTGACTCCACCTACATCTCTCGCAGAGGTGGAGTACAAGAGTCGACGGGAGAGCGCTCGGGGGTCGATTTATCACGTCTAGACTAGACGCGATAAATCGACCCCCGCTGGATCGATCGCTGCCCGCTGATCCGGCTGGTAGTGTAGACATACCTTTAGTCTACTTTTGTGCCAGTGTAACCCTCTTCACTTCAGTTAGTGGAGTTACAGTAGCATGAAACGAGTTACTCAGTGGTGAATAGGCCTTATGATTCTATGCTGCTTTTCAGTTCAATTGTGGCTGCTAAATCATGCTATGGCTGACTTGTTGCTGATTTTACATAAACATTTATTTTTAATTGATTTCAACTATGTGTATCTTTAAAACAATTAATGAAATAAGAGTGAGCATCTAGCAGCACAATAGCAGAGGTTCACAGACTGCAATCAGGATGACTGCTTATTTGGTATGTTTCTATTTTTACTGGTGTATGTAAATTAACAGCTTTCTCAGATCCACTCTTTCTGTGAGGGGTACACGAAACTGTAATGCTATAATAATTATCTTGGTGGGCGGCTGTAAGGTATAACTCATGCAAATTGATTTAGCCAAAAAACTTTATGTAGAGCCTAAATGTCAGAGGTGCTGAGTACCCACAACTCCAAGTGAAGTCAATGGGAACTGTGGTGTTCAGCACCTCTGAAAATCAGGCCAACAATGTATATAAAAAGTATTTACTGCATATAAAATATGGATATATATTTTGATTTTATCTTTCCCACCAATCTCCATATGTTCTCTCTCTTCTTAGACCCCAATTCCACAATCTGATCCATACGGGCAGACCATTGTGCACAGACAGAAGTCAAGGACCCTACCCACAGATGCAAAAGTCCATTCATGCAGCTCAGATTGCAGACTGGGGCCTTAGATTGTAAACTGTTTGGGCCAGTTTGTGTCTTCTGGTGCGGGTGGACAGTACCATGGCCATTTTGAGCATTATCAACAAATAATGGGCCAGATCCTCAGCTAGTGCAAATTGGCATAGTTCATTGGCTTCAATGAAGCTACATTAGTTTACACCAACAAAGAATCTGGCTCACTCATAATAAATCTACTGTCACTATAAAAGGCTTCATATAAACTTTAAGGTTCTCTGCAGCTTTAAAGTTTTAAGAGTGAAATGCAATGCAAAATAAGGTTTTTCCTTTTTCCTTTATTTATTTAACATGTATAGAGGCCGTGCAAAGTATGTTTGTTTTTTAAAAAGCAAACATTTCTGTTTCCATTTTCCATGAGAAATATTTGATCTGTATTTCTCTCTCTGCTGGAGGTATTCTGGGAATCTCTTGGAACTGTCCATAGTGATGTCACACAAAGCTGTAGCCTGAACTATGGTTCTCCCCCCTCAGATGGTAACTAAAGGGGTGGGATGCTGACTCTCGGAATCATCAGAGCATTCACTAATACTGTGGGAGACTGTTGGACAGTTGTGGTAGCCACATGTTTGCCAGACTACCTAGGGAAGCAGAACTGCTATAGCTGGCATGGTGATGCTGTTTTTTGGATGAGAGGTAAAACAGAGATCTTGAACACTTGTGGTCACTTAAAATCCCGTGGCATTTTTGACAAAAGTAGAGGCTTTCATCCCAGTGCCATAGTCAAATTACAGTTTGGGTAATTATGTTCTGCCCACCTTCAATAAATTCCCCCTGAAATTTTAATAGGATATGGTGTTCTTCATTTCCTGTCCACAACTGAGGAGCAGCATTGCTTTGGACCTGATCCAAAACCCAGTCAATAGGCGTGAGAGCCGACCTTCCACGGTCTGGTGCATTTTGCTCCAGGGATGTCTACATTTACTGCTTCCTTCAGAAAGAAGAAATTTGTAAGGATCTTTGGGTTCTTCAATCATTGGATTTTAATCACCACAAGTAGTCAGGGTCACAGTTTTATGACTCATACAAAAACAAGCACCATTGTGCCAGCTGTCGGGGTTCTATGTTCTAGGCAAACTGGCAAATGCTAGATCAGATCCTTCGTCCTGCTCCCACCCATTTCACTGCTCCAGTAACACAACAGGGTCAGATAGTCATCCTGCACAATCAAGCATTGTGCAGTAATCCCCATATGGCATGTGTTGGGCATATAACCAGGAAAAATGGGATTGTAGCAGGAGCACCACTGCTCTCTGGCAAACCTCACCTGATGAGATCAGCTTTGAAGCTGGTAAAACTATGCTGGGCATGTGGACAGAGTAGAACCAGCTGCAAGATCAGGGAACAGCACAATCACCTTTACAACTTCCCTTCCTCTGCTGTGTCAGATCTGATTAGGGGCAGCTGAGAACAGAGCCCACAGTATGTAACACCTACAAACAGGTACTAAAGAGTTAATAAATTTAAATAGTTATTGAACCTTTGGGGGTTGACCCGTTTGCTGTTGCCAGCCCTGATGCCTCCAACCACCATGAAAGCTTTTAATTAATGCCCCACCTTGTAGGGAAGAATAGTTCTCACTGAGTCACTACCACCACTTCCTGTGGCCACTGTGCTTCTCCTAGAAGTTGTCCCTATCCAAACATTTACCTGGCCTGAGTCTGCATGTGTTGAAACCTGACAACACTCAAGCTTGAGAGGTATGTCTGGCTGCATGTATATAACAGTATATTGTAAAATTAATTGTGAATCACTCAATGATGCATTGCTACTGGCTCTGTAAGTTGTTGTTTTTTTTAAATTAATGAGTACGATGTAGATAGCTTTGTAATTGTTATTATTTTGTGCCATTTTGTGTTCAGCTCATATGCACCCAGTTGCAGAGAGGACACATACAAAGAGACTTTAGCCCAGATCCTCAGCTGATATATGGTGGTGTAGCTCCACTTGGTCCATCTTGTTTTGTTGTTCCTTTTTAAGATAAGTGGCATTTTGACTGAAAGTACATAGTAGCTCTTTTTGTCTGGAAATCCTAACAGCTAGAAGCAGATCTGCAACGCCGACCTGAGTGAGAAGGGAGGGTAGAAGAGGCAAGACCTCTGTGCTCACCCTAAAGAAAGCCCATTATTTCCTGAAAGGATATCATACTGTACAGGTATCAGTCCAAGCAACTGTGGAAAAGTGTCCTCGTTAATAAAGCCCTAGGATATTAACCTACAATTTATTCCATATTATCCCAGATTAATTACATGATAACTCTTGTACATTAAAATGAAATGGTACCATTTTAATGATATATAATTGTATATTATAATATACCTGAATTATAAAGGAGTTCTTTGTAATTCTCCTGACAGTAATGGCATGTTCCAGTCCTCTGATGCATGCATGCCCTAATTGAGGAAGAGGGTGAAGGGAGCCATTTTCCACCCCCCACCAACCCTATTCAGGAACGTATACAGTAATACAATCAAACACTAGGGGCAGAGAGTGGCTACTGCCTGGCTGGTGAGCCCAGGTGCTTGAGAGGATGTAGGACCAGCTCACCTGCATGCATGCTATAGTGTGCAGCAAACACCAAGCAGTTGCACACACTGATTATTTTAAAAGGTAAACTGTACTTCACAGCATGTTGACTGCCTCATTTCCCCCTTGCCCTCCTAATTCCCATCCCCATGCTCAGTGACATATAGTGAGTGCTCTGCACAGGAAAGATGGTTCTGAGGTCTAACAACTAGCCAGCACTGGCCCATTCTTCTGACTCCACATGATAAAAGCTAAATTTGGCTCTTATGTGAATGGGTGGGCTCCGTAATTGGAAGTTGATTTTACTGCACTCAGGGCCTGAATTCAATCTCATTTTCCTCAGTTTTACCCAGTGTAACTCTTTTGACTCAGCTAAGGCTTGGTCCACACTTACCCCCCAACTCGAAGTAAGGTACGCAAATTCAGCTACGTGAATAACGTAGCTGAATTCGACATACCTTACTTCGAACTTACCGCGGTTCAGACGCGGTCCACACGCGGCAGGCAGGCTCCCCGTCGACTCCGCGGTACTCCTCTCGTTGAGCTGGAGTACCGCAGTCGACAGGGATCACTTCCTGGTTCGATTTATCGCGTCCAGACCAGACGCGATAAATCGAACTCGGAACTTCGATCCCCAGCCGCCGAACTAGCGCGGCAGTGTAGACCAGCCCTAAGTTCCTGCTGACTGAAGGGTAAGTGAAATAGAATAAGGCCCTCGGACTCAATGTACCATATTCTCCATTGGGCGTAATTCTATTGATTATTTATAGCAGCAGACAACTTGACCCAGTAATTCTCCCAATCTACAGTCCACACATTCTTTTCATTATATACAGTAATAATACATAAAACTGCCACCTGCCAAATTAATGCCAAATCTAAATTAACACACAAATATAGCCTAGCTAGCCTATTTGTATTTGGAAAACACATCCTACAGGAAGATTTAATCACCAAATGCACTGAAACCGCAGCTAACGAAAATAGCAATCAAATAGATATGAACCAGAAAAAAAATTAGCAGTCCATTTCACCAACAGAAATTCAAACAATAAATACTGTGTGTAACTGGAGAGCTTTCATTGTGTGATATAAAATGCCTCTTATTATTTCTGCTTGTACTCAGTGCTTGGTGAGACCACTTAGCTCTCCCTCCCCCATTCTTCTCATATTTACACAAAATGAGTCTTTTTGTTTGTTTGTTTTTGCATGTTACATTTTCTAATTCATTTTATTTATGGAAAAGGAGAGAGCTCTGTCATTTCTACTAATTCTATAGACAAATATGAAATGCTGCAAAGCCAGAAAGAAATCAAACCCTACCACTGAAAACAGCAGAGGAAAACATGCTTTTAGTAATCTTGATTTTTAATTTTCAGCTGATGTAATTATCAGTGTATAAAGGGTGACAGTCTTATGTGAAGAACTTGGTACAGTTTTTCTCTTGCACTTTGCAGTAGACGATCATAAAGAATAGTCTTCCTTGTGGGAACACTGCAGTTTAGCCTATAAGTGTGACTTCTAGGTAAACTTATGAGTGAAGTTCTGTGGTTCAGTTTGCAGAGTGTCATCGGAATTGTTTCTTCCCTTTCAATTCAGGTGGGTTTCAAACTAACTCAAAGTTTCAAGGCTAAATACTGTCACAGTGGCAACTCTCCATAAAATTATAACTCAGCCCAGATTCACTCAAACTTTCCAGAGGTTCGCGAGGTACTAGGCCCCGCGGAGTCCCTTTTGCCAGACAGAGGAATCAAAACTGCTCTTAGTGAGAGGCTGAATCATAGAATATTAGGGTTGGAAGAGACCTCAGGAGGTCATCTAGTCCAATCCCCTGCTCAAAGCAGGACCAATCCCCAACTAAGATTTCCCCCAGTCCCCCAACATAGTGGCAGTGTTGGATAGGGGTCAAAGCACAGATTCAGTGCATTGTGCTCAAGGAGTCTCCACCATCTTGATAGTCCTTGAAGGAATGATACAAGATGGCACAATTCAGAGCAACCATGACATGACTTAGAGGACTCGCAGCTGCTCCCAATATTGAAGGGGACAGAAAGATGTGTGGTAAGCCCTGTATTACTGTTCCTGCACTTCCCAATGTGCTCTACAGATTCAACCCTAAGTGTGTAAACCTTAACAAACCTTTCAACAGGCCTGATCTGTGTCTCCAGTTTAGTAAAACTGAGCATTTATATAATGCTTCACATGTTCAAAGCACTCTATGAACAATGGGGCAGATTATGATGTGATGTATATAGTGTAAATACAGAGTAAAGTTTTCTGAAACCAATAGAATTAGTGCAGTTTTACATTTGGTCTAAATCGGGCCCATTAAAAGCTCTCTTCTTATTGTCTAAATCTGTATAAGATGGTGGCAAAATATGTAAAGGAATCATGATTTTAGTTTTTCAATTCTTCTTACAAGTTTTTGTAATTTCCCTTTTGGCTCTTGCTCTCCTTTTAATTACATAAGTCTCAAAAATGCACTTGCAATGGCTAACCAAGGTTCTGAGTAATTGAAATGAGTGGAGGATTTCTTGTTCTGACACACACATTAGCTAATTTTCCTTAGGTTTCCATACTAAATATCAAATTCCAACCTCTTTCCGCCCCCCTACCCTGGGGTCTTTCTGTGGGCTTGGTGGGTTGTTGGTTACCCTCCCCGCCCCCAACTACAAAGCAGACATCTGGCAGCTCTCTGAGGGCTGACATATACATCTTATCATCATGCTTTACCCATTTTTCTGGTGTAGATGGGCAGAGACATAGTTCAAGATTCAGAATCTTATTCAGATTCTATGGATTTACATATGATGCTATTCCCCCACCCCAGCCTTTCTCCTTAGGAAAGGCTATAGTAATATTTCTAATAGATATCTCTAGTAATTTAAGGCCCCAACCTTCCCTGGGTTTCTAATCATGGGGATTCCTTCATTTGGGAGCAGTGCTTTTGCCTTGTCTCTCATCTAGCAAAACTATTGGGGGGGGGGGAGTTTCACCCCCCCCCAAAACCCCAAGAGGCAACAGGTTTCTGAACTGAGACCCCTTACCTCTGCACTGGCACCTGGCCTCTGCTGCCACAGAGAGCACAGTTCTCCCAGAAGACATGTTGTCAGGAGCTCCCCAACCTGACTTGCCTCTGGAAAGAATCCTCAAGGGGGAAAACATGACACATAGGAGGAAGATTCTATCTGCAATAATTTATACTGCTTATCCTTTGAGTAGGTGAGAGTTCACCATAGAGTCCTGCCTGGCCATGGAGTTTCATCCTCCTGTTTAATCACCATTAAGACTAGTATGATATTGCCTAGCACTAGATCAAAAACAAATTTATTGATAAATGATTACACTTAAACAAGTAGACAGTCATTTAATGATCTTCCTTTTATCTGACATGTTCTACTTGCCTGTATTTTTTGCATAGATTGTGATTGGTTTTTATTGTAAAATTATTACAAATATTATTTCTACTGTGCATCTTCCTCACATGCTCTTTGAATATTTGATAACTTCCTGTTGCCTTACCTTTAACCTTCCATGACACACCCTCTAAAGTCCTTTAGGCGTCGTATAAAAATAATCAGATTTTATTCCCATGAATGCTATGAAGTCTTCTACTCTTTCAGTACTAAAATATTTCAGCTTTCATGCTGACACATAACACAACTTTGTTGTCAAAATACTTCACTTTATTTATGAAATAGCTTGATTTCACATGATGTTCCCCATTCGCTTTACACAATACACGCTGGATAGTTTTCAAATGATTTTGATATTTGGTTCTGTTAATTTCTTTGTGTTGCTTATGGATTTGCTGATCACTTTCTTATCATGTTTACTTCGCTCTTACTGTTTTATACTCCAATTTAGTTAGTTTCCTGCTATCCACCTTCTTAATGCTTAAAAATAATTGGCAGTTCTGACTATGGATCTCAACCAGCCCTACCTCTTTACCACGATGCCAGCCTAGAATAATGCCTTCAAACATTCTCTGAGTAACACTGATAATTAACTCTCAAAACTGCATTTTTCATATTCTGAACAAACCATCATACTGTTTGGAGAATTCATATGAATGTGTCTCATAAAGCTTTAGTATTGAAGAATATCAGAATTTATAAATATGGGAATGCGGGTGGAAGAAAAATTAATGCTCTTTTAAAAATGAGGTTCATCTGATTAAATCCAGGCTGGAAAGTTCTGAACTGAATTCTCAGAAATGTGCAGTAGCAATGAGCACAAAATGCTGAGGAGGTGCCGTTATCTCTGACTCAGTATTGGTTTGAGTGTGCCAGTGGCATTTAACACAGTTGATTATAGAATACTCCTGGGAAGTCTAGAACATGTATGTGAGTAGAGAAATAATTTGCAGCTTCAATTTTTTTTTAGCTTCTGGATTATTGGTGAGAATATCACTATTTCCTCAACAGTATTTATAGTTCACAATATTTTTTACAATTTTTTAAAAAAACCTCTATTGTCCTGTCCCAACAGGTATAGTGCCAGCAAAATTTTTTGCATGAATGTTCATGAAAAGCAAATTCAGAATGGTCTACAAACATGGCCACGGCTGAGTTCATTGAAAAAAGTCAAGCAGATATTCACAAAAACGTGTCTGCAGTTATTTGCCTAGGTTTAAGGGAGAGGAATTTTCTTTTATTGGCCTTCCCTTGTTTATTCATGTGCAGCTGGCCAGCACAAGTATGTGACCCTTGTATTTCTAAACACTCATTCTCTGAGCCTTCTCCCTGGTCAGAGGTGCATAATGAGTCTGTCCTAGATTTTACTGCAGAAAACTGAGCATCTGAGATCTGAAAATAGCCGTGAGGATGTGTACTGTTCATTTAAAGCTATAACACAAAGCTGGTGTGGAAGAAGCTGGGGAAGGTTCTAAGCAGATGCTGTGTGTACAGTGAAAGAGACAGAGCCCGAGTAAGAGCAATTATATTGCTTTTTGTTTCCTTATTCTAATAAAATTCCTTCTTCAGTGTTAGAAGGGAGTAGCTTTTGGTGATTCTGTAATACTATCACATGATGTAATCTCTACTGGACTAGCTGCTATCAGATTTGCTCAGACGCTGCAATGGAAGCTGCAGGATAGCCGCATAAATTCAGAGTTGTTATGGAAAGAATAGTGCTTTGCTAGCATAGTTATACTTATCCAAACCACCAATCCAATAAGAATATTGAAAAAGATTTGGGCTTGAATTGGTGATCAAAATTATTCTTATTTTTCTCACTCCCTACATATAGGATGATTAATGGAGGTCACCAATATAAACAATTTGTTGAAACTGATCAGATTCTTCCTTCTGCTGTTTAAAAAGTGGGCAAGGTTGTGCTACAGACTGTTCTATCTGTCTGATTTGTCACTCACAGAACACAGCTGGAATTTAGCCAATGCTATCATCTGGTGACTGATGTAGTGCACGTGTCTGTAATCTCTTAAAAATAGACAATTGTACTGCTCTAGTTTATGGTTTTCCTGAGAAAATGCTGCATAGCTTCCAGCACTGGCAAAATGCTGCTGTCACTAATCTTGAAGGAGCTGCATTGGCTCTTTGTCAAACATCAAATTGATTTTAAAATGGCTTTGATTACTTGTATAGTTGGGGAACAGTTTGGGGCCTATGTGTTTCTCTGTATGAGTCTTGTCACAGTATGAGGTCATTGGGAGCTGGTCTATTGCCCATGCCAAAAATATAGGTTAAAGTCTTATAGCCCATATGCTTTTAGCTGCTGTGCACCTCAGATCTGGAGTACAAAGCTGGCTAAAGTATTTTTTTTTAAAGTCAAACTACATAAGAACGGCCATACTGGATCAGACCAAAGGTCCATCCAGCCCAGTATCCTGTCTTCCGACAGTGGCCAATGTCAGATGCCCCAGAGGGAATGAACAGAACAGATAATCATCAAGTGATCCATCCCCTATCGCCCATTCCTAGCTGGTGTCAAACAGAGGCTAGGGACACGATCCCTGCCCATCCTGGCTAAAAAGCCATTGATGGACCTATCCTCCATGAATTTATCTAGTTCTTTTTTGAACCCTGTTATAGTCTTGGCCTTCACAACATCCTCTGGCAAGGAGTTCCACAGGTTGACTGTGCATTGTATGAAAAAATACTTCCTTTTGTTTGTTTTAAACCTGCTGCCTATTAATTTCATTTGGTGACCCCTAGTTCTTGTGTTATGAGAAGGAGTAAATAACACTTTCTTATTTACTTTCTTCACACCAGTCATGATTTTATAGACCTCTATCATATTGCCCCTTAGGCGTCTCTTTTCCAAGTGGAAAAGTCCCAGTCTTGTTAATCTCTCCTTATATGGCAACCGTTCCATATCCCTAATCATTTTTGTTGCCCTTTTCTGAACCTTTTCCAAGTCCAATATATCTTTTTTGAGATGGGGCGACCACATCTGCACACAGTATTCAAGATGTGGGCATACCATGGATTTATATAGAGGCAATATATTTTCTGTCTTCTTATCTATACCTTTCTTAATGATTCCCAACATGCTGTTTGCTTTTTTGACTGCCGTTGCATATTGAGTGGATGTTTTCAGAGAACTATCCACAATGACTCCAAGATCTTTCTTGAGTGGTAACAGCTAATTTAGACCCCATCATTTTATATGTATAGTTGGGATTATGTTTTCCAATGTGCATTACTTTGCATTTATCAACATTGAATTTAATCTGCCATTTTGTTGCCCAGTCATCCAGTTTTGAGAGATCCTTTGGTAGCTCTTCGCAGTCTGCCTAGGACTTAACTATCTTGAGTAGTTTTGTATCATCTGCAAATTTTGCCACCTCACTGTTTACCCCTTTTTCCAGATCATTTATGAATATGTTAAATAGGACTGGGCCAGGTACAGACCCCTGGGGGACACCGCTATTTACCTCTCTCCATTCTGAAAACTGACCATTTATTCCTACCCTTTTTTTCTATCTTTTAACCAGTTACCAATCCATGAGAGAACCTTCCCTCTTATCCCATGACCGCTTATTTTGCTTAAGAGCCTTTGGTGAGGGACCTTGTCAAAGGCTTTCTGAAAACCTAAATACACTATGTCCACTGGATCTCCTTTGTCTGCATGCTTGTTGACCCTCCTCAAAGAAGTCTAGTAGATTGGTGAGGCATGGTTTCCCATTACAAAAAACATGTTGATTCTTCCCCAACAAATTATGTTCATCTATGTGTCTGACAGTTCTGTTCTTTACTATAGTTTCAACCAGTTTGCCCAGTATTGAAGTCAGGCTTACTGGCCTGCAATTGCCGGGATCACCTCTGGAGCTCTTTTTAAAAATTGGCATCAGATTAGCTATCCTCCAGTCATCTGGTACAGAAGCTGATTTAAATGATAGGTTACAGATAACGATTAGTAGTCCTGCAGTTTCACATCTGAGTTCCTTCAGAACCCTTGGGTGAAAACCATCTGGTCCTGGTGACTTATTACTGTTTAGTTTATCAATTTGTTCCAAAACCTCCTCTAATGACTTCTCAGTCTGGGACAGTTTCTCAGATTTGTCATCTAAAAAGAATGGCTCAGGTTTAGGAATCTCCCTCACATCCTCAGCCGTGAAGATCGATGAAAGGAATACATTTAGTTTTTCCGCAATGGCCTTATCATCCTTGAGTGCTCCTCTAGCATCTCGATTGTCCAATGGCCCCACTGGTTGTTTAGCAGGCTTCCTGCTTCTGATGTACTTAAAAATTTTTTTGCTATTACAGTTTGAGCCTTTGGCTAGCTGTTCTTCAAATTCTTTTTTGGCCTTCCTAATTATATTTTTACCCTTCACTTACCTGAGTTTATGCTTCTTTCTATTTTCCTTAGGATTTAACTTCCACTTTTTAAATTATGCCTTTTTGCCTCACACTGCTTCTTTTACTTTGTTGTTTAGCCACGGTGGCTCTTTTTTGGTTCTCTTACTATGTTTTTTAATTTGGGGTATACATTTAAGTTAAGCCTCTATTATGGTGTCTTTAAAAAGTTTCCATGCAGTTTACAGGAATTTTACTTTTGGTGCTGTACCTTTTAATTTCTGTTTAATTAACCTCCTCATTTTTGTGTAGTCCCCCTTTCTGAAATTAAATGCTACAGTGTTGGGCTGTGGTGTTTTCCCTGCCACAGGGATGTTAAATTTAAGTATATTATGGTCACTATTACCAAGCAGTCCAGCTATATTCATGTCTTGGACTTGATTCTGTGCTCCACTTAGGACTGAATCAAAAATTGCCTCTCCTCTTGTGGGTTCCAGGACTAGCTGCTCCAAGAAGCAGTCATTTAAGGTATCAAGAAACTTTATCTCTGCATGCCTTCCTGAGGTGACATATATCCAGTCAATATGGGGATAGTTGAAATCCCCCATTATTATTGAGGGTTTTTTATTTTAGTAGCCTCTCTAATCTCCCTGAGCATTTCACAGTCACACTCACCATCCTGGTCAGGTGGTCTGTAATATATCCCTACTGCTATATTCTTATTAGTCAAGCATGGAATTACTATCCATAGAGATTCTATGGTACAGTTTGGTTCATTTAATATTTTTACTTCACTTGATTTTACGCTTTCTTTCACATATTGTGCCACTGCCCTACCAGCACAACCAGTTCAGTCCTTCCGATATATTTTGTACCCTGATATTACTGTGTCCCATTGATTATCCTCATTCTACCAAGTTTCTGTGATGCCTATTATTCCAATATCCTCATTTAATATGAGGCACTCTAGTTCACCCATCTTATTATTTAGACTTCAAGCATTGGTATAAGCATTTTAAAAACTTGTCACTTTTTAGCTGCCTGCCATTACATGATGTAATTGAATGGGACTTTTTTTCATTTGACTGGTTTTTTCATCAGATCCTACCTGTATTTTATCATCTCCATCCTCTCCTCCTTATTACGACATAGGGTATCTCCATTTAAGGGATGTCCGAACCACGTGCTCCTCTGCACCTGTCGGCTTTCCCCCCGCCCTTAGTTTAAAAACGTCTCTACAACCTTTTTAATTTTAAGCGCCAGCAATCTGGTTCCATTCTGGTTTAGGTGAAGCCCATCCCTCCTTTATAGGCTCCCCTTTCCCTACACCATCGTCTCATCCACGCACTGAGACCCTGCAGTTTTGCCTGTCTAACTGGCCCTGCACATGGAACTGGAAGTATTTCAGAGAATGCTACCATGGAGGTTCTGGACTTCAAACTCTTACCTAGCAGCCTAAATTTGGCCTCCAGGACCTCTCTCCTATTCTTCCCTCTGTCATTGGTACCTACATGTACCACAAACACCAGCTCCTCCCCAGCACTCCACATAAGCCAATCTAGATGTCTCGAGAGATCCGCAACCTTTGCACCAGGCAGGCAAGTCACCATGCGATTCTCCCAGTCATCGCAAACCCAGCTATCTATGTTTCTAATGATCAAATTTACTATTATCTGTCTCTTCCTAATAAATGGAGTTCCCTCCCCTGGAGAGGCAGTGGGAGAGGCTACCACAACATCATCTGGAAGGAGGGTCCCAACTATGGGATTGTTTCCCTCAGCTCCAGCTGGATGTTCTCCTTCCCTAAGACTTTCACCCTCTTCAACAGCACAGAGGCTGTCAGACCGGGGGGTGAGACCATTCTACTGTGTCCCAGAAAATCTCATCTATGTACCTCTCTGTCCCCCTTAGCTCCTCCAGCTCAGCCATCCTGGCCTCCAAAGCCCATACACAGTCTCTGAGGGCCAGGAGCTCCTTGCACCGAAGGCACACATATGCTACCCGCCCATATGGCGGGTAATCATACATGCTACATTGAGTGCAATAAACTGGTTAGCCCCCACTCTGTAGCTGGACTTCTGCCTGCATTCTCTTTTTATTCCTGCAGCTAGTTCCTTTGTTGTTGTGTTGTTTATCAGGGGATGTTTTTTACCTTGAGTTTAAGGACTGTTAAGTGTATGGAGCCCTACCCCTGTAAACTCCCTCACCAAACTTCCCTGTTCGCTAGCTCCTCTGGTCACTTAGGAGTGGGCTTTTTAAAGCCCTGGTCTTCCTGAGTAGCCCTGCCCCCCGGTTAAGGGTTGATGGGTGCTAAAAGGCTTAGGGATCAAAGCCTCATTAAGAAGCTCTTATTTACTTTCTCATTAAGAAGCTCTCAGCCTTGCCTAGTAGGCCGCTAGGCTCAGCACCCACACGGTCAGCACACAGTCCCCCAAACAAACGGACCACATGGTATATTTCAGTCCAGCAGCAATAGGGTGACCAGACGTCCCAATTTTTAGGTGTTTGTCTCGCGTCCCGACCGATCTCTGACCCGATATTTCGCTCTGCCGGCAGTTTTTTTTTTTTTGCACCCCCCCCATATTTTCTTCCTCTCATCTGGTGACCCTAAGCAGCAATCACACTACCACAAACACAAACACACACACAACAGACAACAAACTTACCCCAAGGATCACATAATCGCTCCTCCTTCACCTGGAGAAGTCCCTCACAAATCTCCCCTGTTAGCCGCTCCTGTTTGCTAGTTGATTTAAAATTAAACTTCCATTTTATCTATTTTTTTCTTTTAAAAATTCCTTTTAATGGGATACCGCTGCATTTTAATTAAGCTTATATGTAGGCCGTATATAATTTTAGTTAGTATTGTATATGTGAGAGAAAAAGAGACTAAGAGAAAACTAAGACTATGTCTACAAAAAAAAAATCATGCTGCTTTAACTATACTGGCTGTTATACTACCATAACACTACTTATACCTGTACGGGTTATTCTCATAATGGAAGGAGAATAAGCTATACCAGCATAAAGCACCTTTATACTTGTGTAACTGTGCCCATACTAGAGGATGTACTGATTCAGCTAGTTCGGTAGAAAATCGCACCCCAAACTTAACTATTTAAATTACTACAAAAACTTTGCATAGACAAGGCCTGAAATAAAACAGTACACCAACTGCTAGTTAAATTTATCACAATACATGTTTCAACCCTCCTAGTTCTAGATTATGTGCTAGTCATCAGCAGTGGGAATTATTTTCTCAAATTATGTATCTGAAAAGAAAAAAAAAAGTCACTTTACTATTGGACTGGAAAGATTAAAGCTTTCTGTTCAAGCAAGAACTGAGTATTAAAAATTCAAAAACTGAAGACCAAGAAGAAATCTGACCCAAAGGTCATGTTGAATTGCTAAACTTTCTACATTATTTGTAAATTTGGTAGTGATGTTAATTAGGTGAAATTAGGAAGGAAGGAAGTAGGACAGAAACGTGATTAATCTGAAAACAAAATTTGCTAGAATTCTTGAACAAGCATGATTTGAATCTAGGGATCTGTCTCTAATATATTCACAATTTTACAGAGAGGCAAAAAGCACCAGACCTTGAGACATATTTGATGGATTAAACTAAAATCTAATGTGGAATATACAGTATATAGCAGCATGTATGTGTAAACATGAGTTTAGCGAAAACTGCATGATGGAGGGACTGGATGGCTCCAGGAATGGGTAATGGGATACAGAGCCTTTTACCTGACAGTACTAACTTTCAGATAATATCAGTGGCTGTCTGGTGGCTTACAGTATGGGAAATGAGGTGGTAGCTTTGGTGCACTCTTCTTTGCACTCTTGGCAGAAAGTAGGGACAGAAATGAGATTGAGGCTGAACCCTCAGCACCAAAGGTGGTCCCTCCAGAGTGGTCCCCTGTCAGCATATTGGTATAGGGCACTGACAATGTCCATGCTGGATAAATAGAATTTCAGGCGACCAGAGCCTCAGCTGGGGTAAATCAGCCTAGCTCTGTTGGAGTCAATGGACTTGGGCCAATATACAGAAGTAGAGGATCTAATCCACATGTCCAAGGCTGTCCAGCTGATTGCTTTCACAAGCCACTACATTTAAAAAGAAAGAAAGAAACCAACTTCCAGATTTACTAGGCCTGATTCAGCCCTATGTTACCCAAGTTTTATTCTGGTGTAATTTCATGACTTCAATGGAGTTATTCTGGCATAAAACTCAAGTAACCCAAGGGTGAACCAGGCCCAATATGTTTAGATACCACAAAGAAGCATTAAGGGACAGATTCTGACATCCTTACTCAGACTAAGTTTCCCTTCTCCTCAAGCAGTCTGGTTGCAATCAGTGGTGTATGTCACAGAATAAGGTACAATTTAATGTGAGTAAAACTATCAGAATCTGTCTCTATGTGATTAACTTAATAATGAAGGACATTCACTTGCCCATAGCTAGCTGACTTCTTAGCTCCAGCCTTTCACAGAAATGGAAGAGCTGGTTTAGTTGTTGGTATTTTTTAATTACAAACTCTCTGATTCTTTCACGACACACCTAGCAATTATTCCCTGAATAATGCTAATTAACAAAAGGAGCAGTTAAAGTAATGCACTGCCACATTGCCACATCCTCAGGCATCTGAAGCCTAGTTAGTATATACTGATCTCGCAATTGCTCAAGTCCATCAGATGAACAGGTAGAGTATCTCAGAGAAACAATTATACTCAGGACACACAGGAAGGCCAAAAACAGTCAAGACAGAACAAAAATCTGATCATTTTAACAGGGTAAAGCTACAAGGTCTCAATTTAGACCCTCTGTTATTAAGTGACAAAACTTGAGAGGTGCATTAATGAGCTATTTAACCTTATATACTGAAGTGATACTGTTCACACAACACACTGCTATAGGTAAAATGGGGCCAATATTTCCAGTTATAAAGCCATATTTTCAGAGTATAGGTCAGATTCTCTCTGGCTTCCAGTTATATTGAGTGCAACAGCGAAGGGAAACCATGAGGGAACTGGCTATTACCTCTTGATTCTCTCCTTAGCCCCAGACACCAGCTTGAGTAACTTGCGTTTGCTGCAGCCTGTGGCAGCTGTCTATAGTCCCCATGGCTGGGGCTGATGGACCACATCACGCTAGCCATTTCCTTCCTGCCCAGCATGCCCCTTCACACACCCCTTATTGCCCTAGTAATGAGGGCAGTAGGAAGGGAGACATAGGAGCCAGTTATGCTAGATCACTATGTACAGGAGTCATCCTCATGCCAAGGGTATCCCCAGCTGGAGGGTTGCAGTCAGTCTGCACTCCTGGTTGCACCACCTGAGCAGTACAAATGGAGCAGAGCAAAGAATCTGTTCTTGTGAGTTTAACAAAACAGGCCTGATTCTCCCCTAATTTACCCCAGTGTAAATGAGGAATTCCACTGAAGCTAATGGACTTGCTC
>NW_020664420.1:64920713-65015905 GCF_002925995.2 Terrapene triunguis | reverse complement strand
TGGGGGGGGGGGCTGTCGGGGTGGGGAGTGGTTGGATGGGGCGTGGGAGTCCCGGGGGTCTGTCTGGGGGTGGGGGTGTGGATAAGGGTTGGGGCAGTCAGGGGGCAGGTAGGGGGTAGGGTCCTAGGGGGCCAGTTAGGATGGGGGGAAGGTCTCAGGAGGGGGCAGTCAGGGGACAAGGAGCAGGGAGGCTTAGGTAGAGGGTGTAGTCCTGGGGGGCAGTTAGGGGCAGGGGTCCCAGGAGGGGGCAGTCAGGGGAGAAGGAGTGGGGGGGAGGGTTGGGGGTTCTAAGGAGGGCAGGAAGTGGGAGGGAGTGGAAGGGGCAGGGGCGGGGCTAGGGCAGGACGGGGGCGGGGCTAGGGCGGGGCTCCTCCCGTCCTCTTTTTTGATTGTTGAAATATGGTAACCCTATGAAAAATCAGTTTATATGACTTCAGAATGACAGGAATCATTAACCAAAAAAGATTTTTAAGAAGGGATGTCTGAGTGTCTTTTTTCATGTTTATTGTTTCTTATGACAAATCATGTTCTGAAATAAAATAAGTGCATTGTGATTCTAAAAATGGATATTGGCATTTAAAAAACCCACATACCCACATGCACATCATGATTGCTGTATCACCAAGTCAGTGCAGTGTCTGAATGTGGACATACTTTTTTTTTTTTTTTCTGAAATTATTTAGTTTCCAACTTGGGCCCTGACTTTACAAGCCGACCCAATGAAACCAGTGGGGCTCTGTGTGGGCTCAGGGTTTTGTATACACAGATCAGCTTGCAAAATCAGCACAATTCTATTCGCCCTAATAAAAGCAAGTGGTGGGTGACCTCAGAAAGTCAGACTGATTGCGATAAGCACCCAAATAGTCACTTATTTAACTGAAAATAACTGAACCATATTGTTTTGGAAATGGTTATTATATTAATATTGCTATGTTATATTCTGCTACAATTTCCTTTGGAAAATGCAAATTGTGAAATTGAACTTGTGCTGGAAATCTCATAAAAACAGACATCTATGAGAGATTCTGTATTTTCTGATTCCAAGCAGGTTAAATTGCTTAGGCTCAGACAAAGGTAGGAAGTTTTTAAAAGCAGTAGCATTTAAAAACAAAAGTCAACGGGGGGAAAATCCTAACTTAAATACCATTTGAATCTTGCAAAAATTTCCATTCAGGCGCGATATGGGTTCTGGACAAAGATTTAGGTTGGACAATAGAGAGAGTTCTCCCCTCCCCTTTTTTAATGGACCAATTCCTACAGTTAGACCCCTTTGCCATGGAGGCAACTTTGCCATACCAACTTCATCGAGGTTCTGAGGCCAATATGTCCAATACCAGCAAAATAATAGTTGTTTAATGATATTTTCAACAGTAGTTATGGAGTTTGTTATTTATGCATCCAGGGACAGGCTAGGTTTCTCCTCTTAAAATATTCTAGAAACTTCTGAGAGAGGTTTTAGAATTCCACTTCCAACGATACTTCAGTTGTTCAACAGCACACATAAAATCATAGAACTGGAAGGGACCTCGAGAGGTCATGTAGTCCAGTCCCCTGCACTTGTGGCAGGACTAAGTATTATCTAGACCATTCCTGACAGGTGTTTGTCTAATCTGCTCTTAAAAATATCCAGTGATGGAGATTCCACAATCTCCCTAGGCAATTTATTCCAGTGCTTAACCACCCTGACAGTTAGGAAGTTTTTCCTAATGTCCAACCTAACCCTCCCTTGCTGCATTTAAGCCTATTGCTTCTTGTCCTATTCTCAGAGGTTAAGAACAATAATTTTTCCTCCTCCTCCTTGTAACAACCTTTTACATACTTGAAAACTATTATCATGTCCCCTCTCAGTCTTCTCTGCTCCAGACTAAACAAACCCAATTTTTTCAATCTTCACCTCAGAGGTCACATGCTCTGTGAGGTTTAAGAGCAGCTGTCACTACAAATGAAGGTTATCTCACTGATTCTAGATTAAACTTTGAGGAGTCCCCAAATGTAGAAAACTACAGAGGCAGCAAATGGTAGCATCTTTGATGATGATGATGATATACCTTTTACTCCAAGAGCATTGCTCTTCCAAAAAGCTAACAATGAACTATTAGTAATCCCTCCAATTTGAAGATACATGTTTAAGCAGAAATATCATACATATTGTAAGAGGAATATAATAACATATTATTACTAAAAGTGTAATTGACCATACTGCGATAGCAATGATGATGATGATTACTACTCCTATTTTATCTCTATTGTACCATGTGTGTGCATGACATTTTACAAGCCAAAAAAAAGGGCTAAATGGCCTCTAGTAACTATAAAATGTGAAAGCAAACACTATTTATTTTTACCTCAAACTAACCCACTTGGAAGATTCTCCTTAAAACTACCTTGAAATTATCTCTGTGTCATTCAAAGAGGAGTTTATTCAATGTTACATACTGGATCAGGTTATTACATTCTTCTTGATTCCCTGGAAGTCTTCTGTGCTTCAACACCCTCATGTCCAGGCTTTCTAAATTGTGAAGGTCACAATGATTACATGTTGAGTCTTTCTTTACTTTTTCAGTAGTGGTGTGCATGGGGTATGATATATATTGGACCCGATAATGAAGCCCTTATTCATTTGGGGTACTAGAGGGGTAAGTGTTACTCAGTATGAGCCATCAAGGGTCCCTTTATCAGATCTTAAAAATATAAATGTGTAACATTAAATTATTCAGGAATATCAAATATAGCTCAGCCCCCAATAAGAGAGAGCCATTAACAAATATTTTAATCAATCAAGACAGTCTCTAAATCTTCACAAGAAAACCTTACAACAACAGTAATCCCCACAATAATACCCTCCTGTGGTGCTAAAGGCAAACTGGATAAAAATAATCTAAGGTATGTCTCAGCATAATTTATTTTGTGAGCTGGCATGTAGTTTTATGACACATTGAACTTCATTTATAGCTAGCCTGAAGAAGTTCTCTAACCATTAAAACATTCCTACTGTGAAGAATGGATGTGACATGGCAAGCCATCATTTGGCCGAGGTGTTCTTTGTGGCTTCCCCTTTTTCAGAAAAAATAAAGAAACAATTTATCCATAAAAGAAAACAAAATGAAAATCCTGAAAGTTTCACTCTTGACAACAGACAACTAGAAAATATTATTTATTTGCATTACACTAGCATCTAATATCCCCAGCTAAGATTAGGGGCCCTCTAGTGAGGCGGTGTGGCCTCCCTATGAGCCAGAGGTGGAGGAACCCCTCTGTCTGCCTGGGTGGGCGGAGTCAGGCTGGGCTCAATTCTCCCACTGGAAGCTGAGAGGCGGGGCAGGAAGTACGAAAAGGAGACAGATGTGCCTTGCTGGCTGCAGCCCGCCGACTCTGCGGCCAAAGCGGGCGGCACCCTGGACTCAGAGAGGGCTGAGGCCAGGCAGGAGCTGGTGGGACTGCCAGCGGCTGAGTACCCCAACGAAGCAGAGGATCCTGAGACCACGGAGCCTGATCCGGAACTCTGGTAGGAAGTAGACAGGGAAACCAGACTTCAGTTTGGTGGTGTTGTGGCTTAACAGCCGGTCAGTGTGTTGCGGGAGGATCCCCAATGACCCAGTGTTGAGACACCCCGCCACTTTTAGGGCCCTGGGCTGGGATGCAGTAGAGTTGGGCAGGCCTGTGTCCCCCTACCCTTGGCACCCCACCCCTGAGGGCTAGAGCAGATACACTACTTGTTAGTCCAGCCCTGCCTGAAGGCCTAGGGCCTATTGACTGTTTGGGGTTCCACCCTGTTACGAAGGCTGGGACAATAACACCTAATCTGCTAATTTCCCTGACACTAGCCCGTGATCCCGGTGACATAGTGAGGCAGCATGGCCTCCCTCTGACCCAGAGTGGGAGAGATGACCGTGACACCACTATAGTCTCATTGCCCTGAACTCTGTATGTGTTTACACATTGTAAGAGAGTCCCTGAACTGATGAGCTTACAGTCTAAAGAGACAAAGAGTGGGAGAATGGACATTTTTTATTATCCCCCATTTTAAAGTGATTTGTTGAGAAGTCTATGGCATAGATGGGAATTAAACCTAGAAGTCCTGAGCCCCAGAACAGTGCCTTAGGACCCGAGTCAGCAAAGCACCTAACTTCTTCCTTAAATGCACGATGAACAAGATGATCCTTCCACTCTAAAATCTAATTGGTATACTTAGAAAAGTATGGGAACGATAGTGAAATTTAATTTTAATGGTTTATACTCAGAGTGCTACTCAGCTGCAGCAATCCAAAATTACTTTGCAAAATTTCCTGTTGGTGTTAGCGTGTTGCCCTCATTCATAGTGATCAGTGAGGCATCATTTCTGAGTATCTGGATTGGAAGTGATTTCTTTAATTTCCTTTGATATTTTCAAAAGTATAAAAAGACTTGCCACCTTTTGGAATGCCACTGATCCACAGTGTAGGGATTGTGAGAAAGTCAGTTGGAGCCAGTTACACTCTTACAGAACTGCTATAGCTTTAAAAAGCAAAACAGAACTTCCTCTATCCTTGCAAGATCGATGGCATCTTGCTTCTATTTATTGTCTGATTTGGAGATGTTAGTCTTATAGATCTGAATTTAGTGAGTATTTGGTTATAACAATCAAATTGGGGTTAGATCCTTACTAAAGATTTCCATTTGTTTCACTAAGGTATAGTTTGTCCATCTTGCATGTTTCCACTGAACTGTATTATATTGTAAGTAATGCCTTTATTTTGAATAGATATGACAATGTTAGGATAAGGTATGGGCAAGAAACTGGTATGAGTAAGGTATGAGTAAGAAACTGCCTAAGCCTTCAAAATTTGAACTGAACATGAACCATTTTGGGAAATATTAAGGTAGGTTGATGATTACCTGTTCTATTCATTCCCTCTGGGGCACCTGGCATTGGCCACTTTCAGAAGACAGGATACTGGGCTAGATGGACCTTTGGTCTGACCCAGTATGGCCATTCTTATGTTCTCATGTTAATTTTTTTATTTTATAAGTACCTCTGGTGTTCCTACTTTCAGCCAAAGCCAAATGTGGATGTATTACAAAAGGCAATAAATGTCTCGTGTGAAATTCTGCCTCATGGAACTTCCAGCCCAGTTTCTTCTCCAACTTTATTTATTTATTTAGGTAAGTTTGGTTAAGATTTGAATAAACACCCAAAACTTGAAACTACACTGTACCTCTGTGCCATTTGGGATTGATTCATAAACTGCTTAAAATACCATCAAGACATGACTAACACATTTGAGAATTTCACTCTGATCTCACACTAGTGTAGTTCCATTGACTTCACTCCAGTTAAACTTGACTTACATTGGAATAAATGAGATCAGAATCAGACCCCAACATATTTTCTACTCTGGGGCCAGATCCTCACATCTATCATAAGGATTTCCTCACTGAGATTGACACACACAGAAAGGTCATGGAGCACACCCCATTCATGGTGCATTGTTCCCAGCGAATCTGTAGAAGGCCATGCGGGCTGCCTGGAGGCCCTGTGCCTCCATATCAGCTATAGCCACCAGCTACCTCCATTCCTCAGTTTCCTAGAAACATAGCTCCATTGTCTCAGCATGGCTGCTTTGTTCTCAGATACTGAGGTGGGACATAACTGTTTTCAAGTACATAAAAGTTGTTAAAAGGAGGAGGGAGAAAAATTGTTCTCCTTAGCCTCTGAGGGTAGGACAAGAAGCAATAAGCTTAAATTTCAGCAGAGGCAGTTTAGGATGGACATTAGAAAAACTTCCTAACTGTCAGGGTGGTTAAGCACTGGAATAAATTGCCTAGGGAGGTTGTGGAATCTCCATCATTGGAGATTTTTAGACAAACACCTGTCAGGGATAATCTAGATAATACTTAGTCCTGACAAGAGAGCAGGGGCCTAGACAAAATGATCTATTAAGGTCCCTGCCAATCTATGATTCTATGTTTGTTTTAAACCTGCTGCATATTAATTTCATTGGGTGACCTATGGTTCTTGTGTTATGCAAAGGAGTAAATAACACTTTCTCAATACCATTCATGATTTTATATATCTCTATTGTATCATAGAATCATAGAAGATTAGGCTTGGAAGAGACCTCAGGAGGTCATTTGGTCCAACCCCCTGCTCAAAGCAGGACCAACCCCAACTAAATTATCCCAGCCAGGGCTTTGTCAAGCCGGGCCTTAAAAACCTCTAAGGATGGAGATTCCACCACCTCCCTAGGGTATCCCATTCCAGTACTTCACCACCCCCCTAGTAAAATAGTTTTTCCTAATATCCAACATAGACCTCCCCCACTGCAACTTGAGACCATTGTTCCTTGTTCTGTCATCTGCCACCACTGAGAACAGCCTAGCTCCATCCTCTTTGGAACCCCACTTAAGGTAGTTGAAGGCTGCTATCAAATCCCCCCCTCACTCTTCTTTACTGCAGACTAAATAAGCCCAGTTCCCTCAGCCTCTCCTCATAAGCTATGTGCCCCAGTCCCTTAGTCATTTTTGTTGCCCTCCACTTGACTCTCTCCGCTTTGTCCACATCCTTTCTGTAGTGGGTGAGGGGGCCCAGAACTGGACGCAATACTCCAGATGTGGCCTCACCAGTGCCAAATACAGGGGAATAATCACTTCCCTCGATCTGCTGGCAATGCTCCTACTAATGCAGCCCAATATGCCATTAGCCTTCTTGGCAACAGGGACGCAGTGTTGACTCATATTTAGCTTCTCATCCACTGTAATCCCCAGGTCCTTTTCTGAAGAACTGCTGCTTAGCCAATTGGTCCCCAGCCTGTAGCAGTGCATATCCGCTCTTAGTCATCTCTTTTCTATGCTGAACAGCCCCAGTCTTTTTATTCTCTCATAGAAAACTTGTTCCACTCCCCTAATCATTTTTGTTGCTCTTCTCTGTACCTCCAATATATCTTTTTTGAGATGAGGTGATCAGAATTGCACACAGTATTCATGGATTTATATAGTGGCATTTTGATATTCACTATCTTGAGTAATTCTGTATCATTTTCACTTTGCCACCTCACTGTTTATCCCTTTTTCCAGATCATTTTTGAGCAGCACTGGTCCCAGTAATGATCCTTGAGGGATCCTGCCATTTAGTTTTCTCCACTGTGAAAAATGGCCATTTATTCCTACCTTTTGTAATTTTCTTCTTGCTCAATTGAAGGGAAAATACAAGAAAACATTTCTGTTGTGACTGAGTCCCATTCAACTTTCTCCTGGCTGACCTAGAAAGACAGTCAGAGAGGCACTGAACACCCCATTCTCCATCAGTGTACTCGACAAAATGAAATATACTCTTCTGAGCCAGAGGTGAAACTAAAAAGAATTGTTAGTTCTGTTAAAAACAGAAAATCTCAGATGTCTGTCAATTTCCAGTCTTCTTAGCTAAGGCAGCACTTAAAGACTGAAATGTATTGTATTGTTTTAGTTCTGTTGTCAGCAGCCTTTGTTGGGTCTTCAAGTTGTCCACAAATTTTTATTTCAGACTTCAGGAATATTTAGGAAATCAAAACTATATTTTATGACAAAAGAAAATCTATGAACAGTTTTTCAATATTTAAATTGTTTAGTAAACTAGATTCTTTAATTCCTTTTATTCTTAGAACTATTAGTAATATTGCTACAGTTGACTAGGGCATTACAAATAAACCTTAGGCACAATATAATTATGTTGTTTGGGGGTTTTGTTTTGTTTCATTTATTTATTTATTTTAATAATCCACATTTTCTCTGAAAGTGAAATCGAGTGATCTGCCCTTCTTTTAACCTAGCAGATTAGAATAATCTCTTAAAACCTCATTCTCAGAAACTCTGCAAAGAGGTGTTTTACCAAGGCTCAGTCAGGTATCCTAGAAAATAGTGAATGTTTCAATCAGAACTCCCACAGTTCATTAAGAATTCTACCAGGACTTTGCTGCTAATTGAAGAAATGGATAATGTGTCTTCACTTCAGCAGCCTTTATTTATTTTAAGGATATTTTTCATCAACTTTAAGAGATTTTCTCTTTGAAATGCAACATAATTTAATGTTCCCCATCTAGAAAGTTAATAATGTGCGTTAAGAAAGGGAAGGGCAAAAACAGAACTTAAAAAAGGTATTTGACTCCTGTGTCAGTGGAACCAATTAGCTGCATCAATTTCCAGCTGTTTGAGCTGAAGAAGAGGTCAACAGCTGCATCCTTCAGGAAGGCAGCTGATAAAGCCATAAAAACCCTTTTAGCACCTGGTCATCCCCCCTCTTCACTAATATTATAGGTATCAAATCAACCAGGCTTTGTGTGCTAGCTTTGAAAACTCAAATCTAAAATGAAAAAAAACAAAAACCCTTATTATTTTTTCTTTTGCAGTGAAATCCCTTTGCAGGTTCATTTATATAAGTGGTTTTGGTTTCTATTTTATTTTCTGTGAGTTGGATTGAACAGCATAATCCCATATGTGTGGAAATTTATGGGTTTTCTAGTCTGCCCATCAGTAAATACACAGAGTAATATTGCAAATTACAGAGCAATCAATGAGTTCCTTTGGCACAGTCTAACTATGCAGTTAATTGGTAATATGTATTGTGCTGGGTGGCTTGTCCTTAACCTATTTATTTGCTTAAAGAAATACCTACTGCTTAGTTATAGTATCAGTTTATACCTTGAAAACCAATTTATTTCTCACAGTTAAAGGGTGCTGTACTTTTCTTCTGAAAAACAGGAGCATGTTTACTGTAGGGATTGGTAAACCTCAATGAGTCCATAGTCCAGGCCTAGCAGGGTTGAGCAACTAAAAATTCTGATGTTTGTTCAAAGCAACTCTTGAGCCTGCAAAACAAGGCTGGAAATTTCAAGACAACAGGCTTTCTTGCAAGATTTCTGGCGCTTTTGGCCCTAGCTGGAAATATTGAGAGAACAGCATTTTTCGTGACATTTTGATGCTTCTGTTTCCAGGCCCCACCATAAACTACAAGTGAAAAAAAATCACTTTTCTGCACATTTCAGAAACTTTGATTCAGTTTTGGGTTGGTTCTAAAACTGAGTGAAGTGTTTGGAGAAGAGCCGGCAAAATTTTTTGAACAAATGGTTTATTTGGCAAAAATAGGTGCTTCGGTTGGCCCAAAACTATTTGAAAATTTGACAAAAATAGTTTCAACCATTCACAAAATGGCCAGAGGGGTAGATGATGGTGATGATGACGATGATGCCCCTTCCCTGCAACATTTAGCCCAGCCATTAGGATGCTCAATGATAAAGTGGGAGACTCAGATTTGAATCCCCACTGTGGAACAATCCCCAAATAGACTTTTTCAATTCACCAAAAATTCTGGAAAAACTTCAGATTCAATTCAACCCAAACCAATTTTTTTTTTTTTTTCAGTTTTTTGGAACTGCCACTGAAAAGAAAAATCAGTTATTTGCCCAACTCTGGTTTGGCATCAATCCTATTTCATCCAAATCAGTTTGTCCATCATTAATTTCACAGCAAAGAAAAAGAACAAGAGACAAAGCAAAGCACACTATTCATAGTGAATAAGTTATACAATGAATCTGGGCCTTTTTCTGCTTTTACATTATTAATGTATTTTGCTTTCATTATATTATCTGTTATTCATTCATTTCCGCTGTGTGGTTAGTCACTTTAATCATGTGGCATCGTTTCTGGTCCCTGACTGGCTGGATGACACTAATAAGCCTTAGGCCAGCCAGATTAGGAATTTTCTTTTTAGGTTACCTGAATATGTAGGCCTTGCCTGAGAAATCACTGCTAGAAAAATTAGGCTATTGTAATATTATTGGTTTGTGTCAGTCAGAATTAAAATTTAACTTTGTCTCAGCATATTTACAAAAAGTAACTGAGCATAACTATTCATGCACAGTCCTGGCTATGAAGTTTGTGAGCAGATTCTAGCTAGACTTATTTAATTGTCTCTGTGTCAGGACTCTGGTTGAAGGAGTTGTGTGGTCCTATTGTAAAGAGTGCTTCACATACATTGCCTCTCATTTAAATTAGTTAGCTCCAGGTCTGGGGGATTGGCAACATATTCTCTCCCTATCCTGTTTGGTTTTTTAAACATTTCACGCATATTACCTAGTGTATTTACCGGTCTTCAATTATTTCTCATACCACTATTTCCCACAGTAATTCTCACAAAAAATTAGTATTTGCAGCAAGAATGTATGTACACTGTCAGGAAGGGTGCAGTCAAATTCTCATAATATCTCCATGTCCTAGTATGGCCAGAACATTTGAATAAATTTTTGTCCCTCTTTTGTGTTAATTAAGCTTTGTTCTATTTGTAGGTGTCTTTGCTGTCATCAGCATGCACAGTAAACAAGAGAGGTAGGAAAAGGGGAGTAAGAAATATGTATCTGAGCTTTGTGCATATGCCAGGGAACAATCCTAACAAGAATTATATCAACACAGCTTCATCCTCACAACCTGACATTTCTACTTCGCACACTTTGGAAATCTGTGTGTCTGTCTGTCGCTTTCATTCTTTCATTGTACACCTCTACCTCGATATAACGCTGTCCTCAGGAGCCAAAAATCTTACCGCGTTATAGGTGAAACCGCGTTCTATCGAACTTGCTTTGATCCACCGGAGTACACAGCCCCGCCCCCCCAGAGCACTGCTTTACCGCGTTATATCCAAATTCGTGTTATATCAGGTCGCGTTATATCGGGGTAGAGGTGTACACGTATAGAATCTGTTAATGGGCGCCTAGGAGTAGCCACATTTATTTAGCAGACTTAGTTTATTTTCCATGTATTTTATAGCACAGAAGAGTTGTAGGTAATCAGATTATATGATCATTCCTTTGAATGTCTGCACTATGCTGGGGATTAGGGCAATTTATTAGTCTACTTTAACAGGCTGGCCACATTGGAATAGCAGCTAAGGAGGATATAGCATGTGAAAAACAGGAGATTGTGAAGTCCTGTATATGGTATAAGGGGAATGACATTGCTTCTCCTTCCTCGTCTGCTTTATATATTTCTGTAATTTAATTTATGGGCCCTCATCTAGATGGCTTCTATGCTACTTCCCCTTCCGTCTGAAACAAAAGTTGTTTTATCATGGGCAGCAGCCTAAAATGTGTTTTCCATGAGCCTTCATGTGAAGAAACCTTGCTCAAATGCATGTTCATGAAAAAAAAATACAGAAAGTCATGCCACTCATGTTGAATTGATATTCAGTATCTAACGCACCAAATTCCTCACAAATAGTCTTTCTCTATGTTCCCCCACCTCAAAAAGAAACATTATCTTCTAATGTCAGCACATGGAATTAACTAAGGCCAAGATCCTGAAAAGATTTATGCATGTGCTTAAATCTTTGCAGGATGAAAGCCTAAAAGTATTCTCTTTTTAGACTCTGTCATGACATCCAAAGCCCCATATATACATGATACTGGTTTATGACAAATACTTATTTCTGAAGTATTTCAAGCCTCAAATTACCAGGATTTTCTCACTGTATATTTTTGATTATTATTATTATTATTATATCCAAAAAACATGTTAAAAGAACATTGTCGAGCACTCAAAAGTTAGGAAATGCCAAAATTAAGGTGCAACCCCTTAATTCAGCTACCTTGTGCCCCTAGAGTCTAGGAGCAGCAATTTCAGGGAAAGTCCTGCTCAGGCCCTGCAGTCCTAGGACAGAGCATGCTGAGTCACTCTGTGAAGATGGCATATGTGCAGTCTGGTCAGCACAGCTGTGAGGGGAAGGAGCATGTTCATCACAGCTGGAAGCTTCAGACAATTTAGGTGCCAAATTCTAACAAGTCTTTACTAAGCATGTACAAACTGTGATTAATTTTATTTTTAAAAGCTTTTTTAATTTGGGCAAATTTTCATAAGGACGGCAAAAGATGCTTTCCCAATACTAAGGTGAGTACTCTGCCAAATTTCAAAACCTTTGCTCCAAAGTATGGAGTCACTAGAGCTTCTCAGCAAAACAATTGTAAGATTTATTTATTTATTTTTAAGATGAGCAAAATGATGCATTTTCCCTAATCTTGTTCTTGGATATGGCTGAACTATTTTTACTGAAACATTTAAAAAAAAAAATCAGCCTGAGGCACATCACTGAAAATTTCAGCCCAAACAGTTTGTTTGGCACAGTTATAAACAACTGGAAAAAGGTCTTATAATGGGAAGTGTCAGGCAGCCTTAACCACAGGCATTGCTACCTTCAGCACTTATAATTTGTATTTATTTATGCATTACTGATTATATTTTTTAAAAACACAGCAAAAGCAACAATTAAAATTGTAATGATGATTTTTTAATCTAATACAAAATGAAGGGTTTTTTTTACTGGCAATGAATTTCTAAGATAAAGCAATGCATGCAAAAACACAGAGTAGTACAAGAAAGCTTTTAAGTTATTCAATATTTTGAGTCCTTAAAGGTCCATATATCTTTGGAGGATAATGACTTTTTTGACATAAAAATCACTACCTTACAATGACAATATCTGATGTTAAAACTGTCTCTGTTAACATATGTTTCAAGCCTAAAGATACTGCTTATCTCATGAACAAGAGGGTTTAAAATGACTGAATCTTGGATCTTGAATCACTAGGCTATTGTGTTACAAACGCTTATTCTGAAGTATGATGTTTCTCATAAGTATAAGGTTTACTAATACCTTCTCTCTTCATCTCTATCCTTCTGTTCTACTTTCCTCTTTTTGGCAATTACCCTCGACAATAAGTATTTCTTGACAATATTACCCTTTGTAACCAAGAACACTGCAGATCATAATAAGAGATTCTGCCATTAGCTTTTGGAGATGAGATAAAATATCCATAAATCAGAGATTAAGCTACATTGGCTAATTATATTTTTCTTTATTATTGAAGCTATTTGTAGAAGGTTTATTCTCAACTTGTATTCAATCTCTTCTAAACTTACTTTCGGTGTAGCTGGCTCATGCTCCAAAGATTTATAAAAGGTGTCTCTCCATCCATAAAATCAGCTCCAGATTTTAGACTTTCTAAAGACTGCACCTATTCAGGAAGTTCTCTGCTCCAGCCTACCCACTATAAACATCTAACAGCTAAACATTATTAGTCTCCACTCACAGTGCATCTCTATCAGAGATTTTGACATCAAAAAAGAGTCTTATAAAGTTTAATGTACTAGGTAGTCTCACCATTATTACCCTTGTTATCACAGTACCTCTTGAGAAACAAACAACTTGGCTCCTGAAAATGGTTTTGTATTGTATAAAGGATTCATTATCCATATATGGTATATCATATATCTATAGATCAAGGAATGGAGAGAGAGAGGGATAATGGGCCAGAGCCACTGCTTTACAATGGCTGAGGATCTGGCCCCCCCAGTGAATCCTAGGTGTTTTCCTGATAGATCAAAGTAACAGAAAAATATGTAATTCTACCTGGTAAAAATAGTGAACATTTTTTAGATTAGAAAACTGAAATAGGGACAGGAGCAACCAACTCTGCCATGGCCTATATGCAGAAAGCACAAGGATTCCGAGTCCATTAAAGTGTATTAATCTTTATTTCTTTTACAAAACCACAAAATTTCCAATCTTAAGTACTTGAAATTTCACCTTATTTTAAAATTTCACAATAGGAAGCATAAATCAATACACATTTGTAGATATAACAGACCATAATTCTAAATTCAATAATACACAGATTATTGTTGTTATTCTGATGGTCCTAATCAATAGAGATTAGGGCCTCTTTGTGCTAGATGCTGTACAAATATAGAACTAAAATACAATCCCTGCCCCTAATAATTCACAATTTACTTTAAGACCAGAGGTAACAGAAAGGCAGTGTAAAGGTAAATGAGGGAAGCCCTAGTACAATAATGTATTTACACACTTTATAAGTATGTACATGGGAAACAAAAAATTGATAAGTCTAGTCTAGCAGATCAAGGCTAAAAAAATCCAAAGGCTAAGATGAAGCCACACATATTCAGACTAGAAAGAAAGTACATATTTTTAACAGTGAAGGGTAATTAACCATTGGAACAGTAAGCTTTATGGTGGATTTCCCATTATTCACAATTTTTAAATCGTTTGGATGTTTTTTCTAAAAGATATGCTCTAATTCAAACAGGAATTAATTCAGGAAATTTCATGGCCTATGTTGTACAAGTGGTCAGACCAAATGATCACAGAGGTCCCTTTGGGCCTCATAATCTGTGAATAGTCTGTTAAAAATTAGTGTTGAATATATTATACACATCTCTCTTATTTCCTATTTTGTTCTGACTTTGATAAATAAACTCTGCCTATTGCTATTTGTGTGATTTTTATCAGCTTTGAATGGGACACAATGGAGCAGTGGAGAGGTGAGAAGGGGAGCAATGGGAAAGTGAGGTGTTAGGATGGATTTAGGCAAGGGGAAGAGGAGAAAGTAGGGAAATTGTTGAAGGTGGGACAGGGCATTTGGTGAATGCAGGAGGAACGGGGAGGGGGGAGGGAGGGGGACACGACAATATATTAACCGTAAATGACCACAGAGAGTTTAACCCTGAAGCTAGATGTCAGTTTGAAAAATGTTGGCTATAATGTCAGGAGTCTCTGATGTGCTTCTGTCCATCACTGCTGCTGATCACAATCCATCCACCCCCACCCACAGATGCCTGAGGAAAAAATATGAGATTTGCCATATTTCTGGAAGGCTAACACATTCAGATTCTGGTGGACCAACAGGTGGGGAAGCAAATTCTAAAGTCTATGTGCCCTCACAGAGTATGCTCCCTTTGGAAATCTCATTCATTTTCATCACTGGAGCATCCAGTTGAGTACCTCCAATCATCCCAGTGATATTGCCCAGTATTATACAGTGGTAGATGTTGTCTCTTGGGTATCTAGGTGTGAAAAAGACATAGTCATCAACAAAGGGCCATAACTTTGAACCAAGAAGACTTGTGGCAGTTCTAGAAGAAAGGCTTTACATCTGAGCTTTCAGTTTTATTGTAGTATTTTCATACTGTACATTTTCTTAAGAAGAAACCTGGATGGATTGCACTCAGTGACTCAATTTCAGATGCTGTAGAATAAAACAAAGGAAAGGGGAAAGAATTCTCAATGGAATTAAAGCACATTTCATGTCAGTTAACCAACAATTTCTTTTTGTTTGTCCCACATGAATTATTCTACTAGTTGTTCAAGACTTCATAGGTTTCATTTTTTCTTTTCTTTCTGGTGTTGCAATTATTATGTAGGTGAAATCACTGCTGTAAATGAATTTCTTCTGCTGCTTATGTCAAAGCAGCAGTAGCCCAAGTGTGCCTTTCTAGTTACATGTAAATGACAAACAACAGGAAGGAGTCAAGTTAATTAAAAAGTGATAACTTGAATCAATTGTTTTTCCCATTTGTATTGTGTCCTTATAACCCCATATGCTCTTTCTTGATGTTATGTTGCTGTGTGAAAAATAATATAGCTACTTGAATCATTTTCCCAATTCTCTTTAAGTCTACCTATAACAACATTCAGTTAGACAAAATGCATTGTTCCACTGGATTTACCACAAGTCTCTTCTGGTAAACAAACTCACCTTTAAAAAAAGAAGATTGTTGAGCTTTCAAGCTTAAGAAGAGCTTCTTTAAAATCACTAGTGAAATCAAAAGTCTGAAAAATTAATGCAGCAAAACACAGAGAAAAGGATAGCAGAGAGAATTAGAAAAACATGATGGGTCAAATTCAGAGATGGCGCTAAGCAAATCTCAGTTCATGTATAGAAAGCCACTTGATGCAACTTAGACCTACTTCCAGTACCTTAAGTGTATATATTCTACAAATTTTGGCCCCAATCCTACAAAGACACATTTGCTTAACTTTACACACTGTGAGTTGTCCTGAGATTTCTCACAGTATATGTAGATTAACCTGGATAGATAAATGATATATGGGTATATGGATGTCCTGAACATCTCCCAACTCTGTTTCTACCAGAATCTCTTCCCCAACCCTTTCCCCCAACTACATAGCAGATGGCTTTCATTGGGTATAGTTATCATGGGTTCACCACTACACTTAGTGCTTCCATGTATAATACTTGCTGCATGTTCTTTATTCCTTGACATGTCTACAAAAAAAATTGTGAATCTTTTAGCTGTTTCATCAAGGGCAGGGGTTCTCTTAGAATAACATCACTAATATTTTGTTGTGCTTCAGGAAATTATCTGTGGCTAAACAGCTCCCCAGTTATACTGGACACAATAACAGCATAGCAAGTATCAAAATAGGGTCAGCAATATTTTACCTTCCTAAGGGTATGCCTACACTTTGAGCTGGAGGTATAAATTCAGGCTCAAAGAGATACATTGGCGCTAGCTTTGACTGAGTTAGTGCTAAAAATAGAATGTAGCCGTGGCTGCCCTGAGCAAGTGCCTCATATCTCGGATCAGTACGTACTTGGGGCAGCTAGCCCCTCCCATGGCTTGTGCTGCTACAGCTTCATTTCTATTTTTAGCACATTAGCTCAATCAGAGCTAAAACAAGTGTGTATCCTCCAGCTGGAATTTACACCCCCAGTTCAAAGTGTAGACAGGAGCAGTGGCTGATATTCTACCACTTGTAGATCCTGTGCTAGTGTCTTCACAGTCACCACACCTATTAGCTGAGCTTGCTAAGGGGAAATCTTTCTCATTCCCCTGGACTCATGGCTCAGCTATGACACTAGAGACCTGAGTTGGGTGAGATTTATTTTAGACTTTTACACAAACTGAGATAAGGGGCTATATTGCATTGTTGGAAACTAGTGATTTTTCTATAGTGCTCTTTGGGGTGTTCAGTGATCACTCAGTGTTTAAGATGCTTCCTTAAGCTCTACTTTATTTTGTGTGGATTCCAACTTGCTATGCATAACAATAAACTAGACCTTTGCAGCACCTCACTCGGGGCATGGCTACACTTGCAGATGTAGAGCGCTGTGAGTTAAACCAGCCTTCGTAGAGCGCAGTAGGGAAAGCGCTGCAGTTTGTCCACACTGACAGCTTCAAGCGCACTGGCGTAGCCACATTTGCAGCACTTGCAGTGGCATTGGGAGCAGTGCATTATGGGCAGCTATTCCAGCATGCAAGTGACTGCAACGTGCTTTTCAAATGGGGGTGGGTGGGGTGGAGTGTGACAGGGAGTGTGTTGTGTGTATGTGGGGGGAGAGAGAGTGGGTTTTTGGGGTGCTGAGTGTGTCAGCATGCTGTCTTGTAAGTTCAGACCCCTCTCTCCCCCTCCCGCCTCTCTCTCATTCACTCAAAGCAACAATAAATGTTTGCTTTTCTCGGAGCTAATAAGCAGATGACTTCTCCAAAATGGAGCTTTGAAAGGGCATTTCTGCATTCCTGAAGCCGATTTCACAACAATGACAAGAGTGGCTACTTGACTTAAGGGGATTATGGGACGTTTCTGGAGGCTGATCCCAGCACAGTAACGCAACACCTCGTTCACACTGGCGCCATGGTGCTCCAGCGGGGGTGCAGCAAATGTTATTCCACTCGCCGAGGTGGAGTACCAGCAGCGCTGTAGTTGCAGAGTCAGAGCGCTCTAAGTGCCTTGCCAGTGTGGACGGGGAGTGAGCTAGGGCCCCCGGGGCTGCTTTATTGCGCTGTAACTCGCAAGTGTAGCCAAGGCCCAAGAGTCGCTGTCTGGGAAGCAAAGCCCTTAGAGGCACAGTCCCCAATAGCATTATGTATATTGTTCTTTAGTAAATATTTATATTACCTATACAAAGTTAATTTTCAAGAAATACCTGCTTCTGTTTCAGTATCTCCCTTCAGTGAAAGGAATATTTATTTTACTCTGGGGAAGCTACTATATGCTAAAGCATGTTTCCAGTTAAGATGATTTCTAACATGGTTAGATTAGATGGGGGTTAAACAATACTTGAATATGTTTTAAACATGATTCTATCACTTTTGATCCCATATCCACATTGGTTGGCCAAATCACATTAGAAACCTGCGTAGGTGGAACTGTGTCTAAAACAAGTGTAGATGGGGGGGTGAGTGGGGGCTTTTCACACCCATCTTCCTTGACAACCTTTCAAAAATAGAAAAAAAAATTGTACTAATCAGTGTGAATGTAGATGATTTTGCAACTTTGTGAAATGGCTACAAATAGTGTATGATGGAAAATAAAATGGAAAATCCCCTGCCCAGTGAACAGAGAATGTAGCGAGAGTTGAGTAATGTTAAATCTGATGTTCTATTTGATATAGCAAGAGATGTACAATATTCCTCTTCCAGAGACCCAGTCACAAATTCTGCCCCCACAAAAAAGTTTTCCAAAGATGAGCAACAAAACCATTCAAACATATTTATTTCTTTCCATTTCCATGCGTCATATGTGGACTCCCACGTAAAAAAGATCTGAAGCCTGTGGAGAAAACCATTCTCTATGGAGCAATCTCCTCAAAATCAGAACCTTTTAATTTAATTTTCAAATAACAGTATTACAGGGAAATATGTTTTAGAAATGCTGAAGAAACAAACTGTGGCCCTGATTTATGCATGTAAAAAGATTTACATGCATAACACAGCTTTACTCCCATGACTTGTCCCATCAAACACAAAGGGTAAAATCTTACCCCATTGAAGTCAATGGGAGTGTTGCCATTGATTTCAATAGGGCCAGGATTTCACCCAAAGCGCTTACTCGTGTGAATAAAGTTAGTCACATGGGGTAAGTCTTCACAGGACAGGACTTAAAACTGTCTGCTGGGATAGCACAGAGAAATCAGGTAACAAATGTTTTTCTTCTGAGTTTAATGGATGAAAAGTAGTTGAGGAGAGGACTTGTTCAAATCTCTGGCAAACAGCTTGCTGCTGCAGTTCTATTTATTAATTCTGCAGTGGGTGTTTTGTAGACATCACACAATGCCATTGAAGGTTAGCACAGTAACACAGCAAAGTAGATGAGTACTACAAAGTCATTGGCAGTTTATTTTAATTCAGCTGGAAAGAGTGACTTGTGTTTTTATCAGCCTTTGTATTTGGCAAAGGTTAAGATTTATCTCAGTTTCACAAGGTGCCAAACTGTTGAGTAGATCCTGCCATTGTCTCAGTGAAATCTGAGTTGAATATTAAATCTGAGATCTAAGCTTCTGCATCAAAAGGCAAAAGGGTAACCAAACATTGCCCAGCTGGAACATGGGAATCTCTGGAGCTAGATGGGATTGTTTCATTTGACAACCGCATGAATCTGATCCTTTTAATGTTTCCTACAGAAATGTTACTGACTCCTTTGAAAGTATGACTAGAATTTGCTACTACTTGTGGCTTAAAATGAAGTGTAGGCCAGCCCACTAGCGCAGCATGATTACCTTGTAATGCCATCGAAATGACCCAGGTTTGGAAACAACCTCAGAGTTCCTGCTGTCAGGGCCCCTGGAAGCCAGGTACATCATGGCGATGAAACACATGATCTCCTAGGTGATGTATTGACGACACACACTGCTGCGTGCATACCCTGTACCTGCTAACAAAGACACAGTCAAGAATAGGGGCTTCAGCGGGGCTGCATAGTTCTCCTTTCCAAGGGGTAGATGATTGTGGTGAGGGCAACCACAGCAGCTGAAGGAGGAGTGCTTCAGAGTGCAAAGTGAAATAGCCTCTGTTTGCCACAAGCTGGGAATGGGAGACAGGGGATAGATCACTTGATGATTACCTGTTCTGTTCAGTAGCATGTGGCATTGGCCACTGTTGTTGGAAGACAGGATACTGGGCTAGATGGACCTTTGGTCTGACCCAGTATGGTTGTTCTTATGTTTTTAACAGGCAACAGTCATGACTTACTCGATAGCTAATGATTTAAGTAGCCACATTTTGGCATTTGACAGACTGTGTCATAAATTCATCACCCACAGCTAATTTGTACAGTCTAAATCCAAATCTGAAGTTAAAGAAATGGGAAAATGTGTTTTAAGAAAAAAATCTTCAGAGGAAAAAGCCATAATTTAAAATTGAGTCCTTGAGGTAAAAATATTATTTGCAATCTACCCAAATGCTTAGAGGTGACTTACAATCCCCACCCTGCTCCCAGGTCTAACAAAAAGAATGTTTTTAAAGTATTTTTTTCTAGATACATTATGACTTCAAAGAAAATGCATCCCCATTGACAAAATGGGTCACTCAAGAGCTTAAGGGTAGAAGGAAACCGTAACAAGCAAGGAAATATGAAGAAGTGGGAAGTTAATTTCCTGAAGTTTCCTTCATATTATATAAAGGAGATCCTTGGCCTATTCTTGTTCTCTGCTGGGAACAGTTTTTATCTGCCTTGCTTTTTCTAACACAGAATATTCAAACTTCTGTAACCATGAACAAATCCTTGAGAAAATGACAGGTTTGGTTTTCTCTTTAATTTTTGAATTTTCCAGGACGTTTTGGCTGGAATCTTCAAAAGGACTTAACAGAGTTAGGCACCCTACTCTATTGAACATCAATCAGTGCAGCACCTAACTCCCATACAAATCTGACCCTTTATGTTTGCATTACGGAATAGAAGGCTAAGAGATGGGAAGCAATTCACCTCCAACTTCCATTCTTTTATTTCCCCATTCACCCTGATTGACTCAGCTCCTCCACATGATTCATTTTCAGCCTACTATTCTGATGTGAATTTGACCCTTACAAGTGCCGTGCACATGCCCCCACAAAATTATTGTTGTTGTTATTATTTTATTTATTTTATTTGTATTACCATAGCACCTAAAAGCCCTAGAGTCATGGAGCATGGCCCTATTATGCTAGGTGCTATACAAACACAGACCAAAAAGAAGATCCCTACCTCAATCAGTTTGCAATCTAAATATAAAACAGTTGTTTAGCCAATAAGGATGTACTTGCCATACATATATTAACAGTGTTTGCTCTAAAACCTACACCTATGCTTCCTAAAGGATAACCTTGGTTATCTACATTCTTGGAGCTGACTTGCACAAAAAAGTTGATTGCTCCTCCCTTTTCAAGTAGAGTCAAATACTGCAGCTGGAGTTTTGAAAGAGATGGATAATTTTATCACCATTAATAACATGTGCAGGTATGCAAGCTGTGATACTAAAGCTAATCAAATCTCCTGTATCACAATGTAAACTGGTCTGCTGCAGGAGTCAGGAAGGAATATTTCTCCCAGGTATGTTTTTAGTACATTATTGGGATTTTGGCTGCCTTGTGAGAACTGCTGGAGGCAGAATAAATTGGTTACTGTTTAAAAAGTCATCATTACCATCAGTTACTATAAAGTGCTGTTTATGATGACATCCAAACCTCCCCTACTTCTCCTCCTGTCCCCACCACCCATTCTATATTGATGGTTGCATGGGTAATTGTTGGCATATTTTTAACATTTTAATGGCAGTCACTCATCTGTGTCAGTATAATGAATACTACTGTCTGTTTCCAAATCTCAAAGGTAAGTAAGTTTCCTTTCGCAGTTCAAGCTTAAATGAGTGTCTATAGGACTCAACCAGGGTTTTTTTCCACTTTGACCATGTGTGCAACAATGTATGCAGCAGAAAACTCTCTAACCTTCTGGTTCTATTGTATTTGCTTGCAAAGATGAGCTCTAAAGGGACCTTTTTGGGGGGGGGCTGAATATCCTATATCTTCTGTCTTCACTAATCATGCATACTGTGTAACATAGAGTTTTAACTTTATATATAGCGCAGTTCACTTTCTTATGTGAAAAAGAGGCAGTACTGTTGCACTTCACATCAAAATCAGCTAGTTTGTAGCTGCTGGGACTTTTAATGATTGATGAGAACTTTGGCATAGTTTCTATTTGGAAAGGATAGCTTTGAACTGATGGATGAAATGCGAAAGGAAGAGGCTTAGATAAAGGGCCCATCTCCCCCTAATCTCCTCACCAAAGAATACTCAAGGAAGAAAAACAAGGAGTCCCTTGCAATGACAAGTGCCTTGTTTAATGTATTCAGTTACTTATTAGTAGACCAATATAAATCTTGCAGAACTGTGTGCAAAGTCAGCAGGGGGTCTGAATCCTGATGTTACTTTTCCCACCACTGAATAAATGATTCCTATCACTAGCTTCAGAAGCTCATCCTCATTAGTATGTATGAAATGAGTGGAATAAGCACTGGGAGATTTATATTGTTCTATATGCAATTTAATTAATAAAAGGCAGCACTGATTTCTGGGGGAAAGAGGCAATGTCCATAAGATTCCTGTGCACCTTTCATTGTAATTAGTGATATAAATCTATCACAGCATGGAGACCTTAAAAAGTGCCCTCATAATTTTCTTATCCTACTGATATTCATTAACCAGACCTTTCAGCAACCTGCATATTACAATGTGCTACCATCATTAAGGTGGCAGCAGAGTTTTTATTACAAGGCCCCCTCCTTGCAGGGGTTTATAGCTCTGCTGGAAAATTAAGGATGGAGGTGGACTGCTAAGGAACATTTTTTTAAATACAGTCTTTGCAGAAATAGTACTATGACTATTTTAAAATTCTAGACAGGTAAAAACAAAAAGGGGGAGGGGATGTAGCTTTGAGCCCATATGATTAATTTTTAAACGTGATCTTGTAGGCCACTCCTACCTAATCTGGCCATGTATCTTGCAGAGTCTTGAGGGGGACACTGAAAATGCCTACTTATTGCCATTTGAATAGTGACTAATAAACATGAACAGCCACTTCTACAAAAATGTCAGAAGTTCACTAACCAAACCCCTGTCTCCTCACATGTGGAGGTTCCCCAGGCACTGAAACCTGTGCAGTTCTGCTCCACCTGGGTGACTGATGGGGGGGAGGGGCTTATAAGTGTATGTACTCCCTTTGTGGCATGGATTACCTTCTGCAGAATGGACAATATGGAGTCTTGGGAATCACACAAGGTTCCAATGGGCTGGAGTAGGCTATGCATCCCATTAGATGAAGTAGGCTGTGGGAGAAAAGAAGGGAAAATTCCTCCCTGCCTGTCCCTCTGTATGTATACCCTGTGCCTGGCCTGAGTGCTTGGTGCTGGGGTCTGGATTTGTACCTAGGGGCCAATTCCTTGTTGCACTCAAATCAATGCCAGTTTTGCCATTGGCTTCAATGGGACCAGAATTTATGTAAAGAATTTTGAGCATCAGAATTGAAATCCTAGCTCCACTGAAGTCAATGGCAAAGCTCCCAGGCCATATTCAGAAGGGGACAGAGGGTATGTATACATTGCAATAAAAGACCCACAGCACAACTTTGCCTGGCCCAGGTCAGCTGATGTGAGGCTCAGGCTGTGGGGCTACAAAATTGCAGTGTAGATGGTCAAGCTCAGGCTAGAGTCTTGGCTCTGAGACCCAGGGGGGAGGGGCTCAGATCCCAGGCTTCAGCCTGAGCCCAAATGTCTCCACTGCTATTTTTAACCTCACAGCCCTCATGAGCCCAAGTCAGTTGACCTGGGCTCTGAGACTCGCTGTCATGTTTTTTTTTTTTTTATCACAATGTAGTGATACCCTTAAGTGCTGCTTTAGGCATCTAGAAAATCACTGGAACAGCAATGAGTTAGGTGCCAACGGTCCCTATACAGTGCACAGGGAGAGAGAGGTGCCTTAGAATGCAATCCACAAAAGCCAGCATGCTAGGCTGCTCCCTGCCTAAGCTAACCAATGAAAGATACTGACTAGAGGGTTGTGTCCTAAGTCCGGGCTGCAGAGAGGTGCCTGTCTTTCGTAGGGAGCCACAATCACAAACCAGGTACTTAACAAAACAGCCAGAGGAGGAGGAGCCTCCCCAGGTTAGAATGTTTAGACTAGTGGTTAAAGCACAAAGTTTGCTCACCTATTTTGCATATGGAGTCCAATCTGGCAGGTGTGCCCAGAGGCCACCCACGGATTAGGTCTCATTCAAAATCCATCCAGAGGAGATGCTGATGCCCATCTGTGGCTAAAGCACTCACCCAGGATATGGGAGACCCAGATTCAATTTCCCCCTCTGCCTGGGCGGGTGCCCTAACTACTGGTCTATACAGTCACTCTCTGGCCCAATGACCATTTAAGTATTTATACAAAATGGAATAACTCCAACAGACAGAGAGACTCACACCAGAATATCCCATAGCTCAGTGGCTAGAGCATTTTCCTGAGGGGTGTGGGAGACCACTTGCAAAAGGGGGGATTAACCTTGGGTCTCCCACATCCCAAGTGAGTACTCTAGCCACGGGGCTAAAAGTTATAAGATGGGCATCAGCATCTCCTCTGGATGGATTTTGAATGAGACCTAATCTGTAGGCGGCCTCTGGGCATACCTGCCGGATTGGACTCCATATGCAAAATAGGTGAGCAAACTATGTTCTTTGTGGGGCTTAGGCAGGATAGGCATCTAGGCACCTACAGTGAGGCTGCAGTGTGCATGCCCAGAGGCGGAAATGTAGGTGCTTAATGATCTTTTACTGCAAAAACGTATGCGCTGAGTGAGTTTAGCTGCTCACAGGGTTAGGCAGCAGCCAAGCTGGGCTTTTGCAGACCACAGTGGTACCTAAAATTGGGACTTAGGTGCCTACATACCTGTGTGTATCCAGGCCCCTATTACTTTATTGGGGGCCACGATTTTACCCCAGGTGTTCTAGCCCATAGAAAATATAGGTAATTTAAAACACCAGATTTGGCCTTTATGCAGTTAAAAAGAGAGAGACTTAACTCTGACAGTGAAAATTCACTACTGGGCAGAGGCCCATACAATGCTTATTATGCACTGCTTAAATCCACTTATACCTTCAAAATAGGGCTAAAGTGGTGTGTAGGCCCTTGTGTTGGCTATGTGTGAGCTCTAATGCATATTTTATGCGAAATCCAAACAGCCACCACAGGAAGTCACAGCAATAAGGGAAGGATGCTGATTTCAGATATATCACCAGTAAAAGAGCCAGTCACCAATAATGTTATAAATGATGCTGTTGAGAATAATATGTGAGTTTATTTTTCAGAGAATGGAGTTTCATAAATGATAACACACAAATTTAGTGTGATGTTTATTTCATGCAATTTAATGTTTTTCCATATTTTCCCTCTGTTATATATAAACTGTTCAATTCTATTGTTGTTTTGTATATATATTTATATGCTTTAACATAAGCAATAATGTCAATATTTACCAATAGAGGATGCATTCTTATGTTTATGTTTGGTGAGATGGATTAGAAAAAGGGCAAAGTTTTAACTCAGAAATCAAAGTTTGTGTCCATTAGTAGCTGGAAAATTCCCATTTGTATAAAGACTCAAACGGGCTTCTGTTCCTACATGGTTTCCTGACCACTTGTTGGTTTAATGAAAAATGTTCAAACTGGCTGGACTCTCCAGTGTATTTCACTTCCTTCCCATTTTGTTATATCAGTGTTGGCCTCAGGGGAGAAACGAGAAATTGTGACAGATATGGCAATTTCCTGCAATATCTTTGGGAGATCTTACTGAATTAATTTTATGTATCATTGAAGGCCAGTGATTGTATCGGGGAGGGCAACCACAGCCCCTCCAGGAACTAGGAACAGTGGAAGGTGATTAGGTAAATTCACTCAGGTTGTAACACCTCCAAAGATGTACCACCTCCTGGGGAGGCTCACATATACTAGTTTAAACTGGATTCTCCAGAGGCCAGCAGGCAAAGAAAGGACTTTTGGATAAATACTCTGAGTTTAAAATGACTCAGGGCCTTCTTTCTGATCTAGCAAATGGACAGGACCTTCTATCCAAGGGGGGTAGGAGGTGGGCAGTGGGCAGTGTTTAATTTGTGCCAAGGTTTGCCATGGCTGACCCAGTACCTGTAGGCTTGGCAGTTCATAGCCCCAGCATCTCTGGATTTGCAGTGTCAGTTATGAAAGTAAAAAAATTGCAAATTACGCACTGGTGTGAGGGCACAATCCTTAGAGAAGGATTGGAAGATCTGACACCTACCAGAGCCCAAGGTTGGAGTTGTGGCTGAACTCTGCCAGGCTTTATAGCATGTGTGTATTGTTTTTATACTTTTTTTTCTGTAATCGTTTCACCTGAAGAATAAATGTGCTTGTTTACCACTATGTGGTAATTAACTGTGGGCAATTATGTTGTTCATAATATCTTTGGAGAAGGTAAAGCAGGCCTGCCTAAGCAGACTGACTTGCTGAGGAATTTACAGTGTAGGCAGGGAACTATGCAGCCTTAAAATACCCACCTCAGGAGAGAGAGAAGAGAGATGTCTCCACCCAAGAGAGGTGATGGCTGGGGAGCCAGAAGCCTGAGAGAGGGTTCCCTTGGTGAACCATAGATGGGGAATACAAGTGCAGTTGCCCTGAACTGTGATACAACCTACTTAAACAACCCTAGAATTTTCCAGCTGGGATTTACCTGGGCCTGTCACAAGTGAGAGAGATTAGCTAACAGATGGTTCCAAGGAATTGAGCAGACACACACCATCTTCTCTCTCTGGTAACAGGGCAGGCTTCAATAGCAAATGTTTTTCAGCTCTAATAATCACCAGTAAGTCCCAGACTAGAATTTCTTCTCTTGTGTAAATGTAATCTAGTTACTTCCCTAACTAGGCCAAGATACTAAAATTTAGTTTGTAGAGTGCAATACTAATTTCTCATAATTAGTCTTAGGGGAATTTAATGTCCATCACTGGCATTTAACTTCCACCAAGATAATATTATTTTTCAGTTAGAATAAGGCAGAGAGTGGTCTACTCAGTGTAGCAGGTCATCAGTAGTGAAATCCTGACTCCAGTGAAGTGAGTGGCAAAATTCCTATTGATTTCAAGGGGGCAAGGATTTCACTCCAGGAGTTTGGGCTTCTGACACTCTTCTGGACTCTGCCACTGATTCAAGCTGCAGGACAAGTTACATCGTAGCTCAATTTGCCCATTTGTTCCATGGGCATCACAGTACTCTCCTACCTCATAGGAGTCTTGTGAGGGTCACTTAATTAGGGCCAAATTTTGCGTTATATTTTCTGAACTCATCATATAAACAATTTTCCCTCTAATCATATCAGGTATTGATAACCATTCTGTAGTGCCAGAAGAATAAATCCCCTAGATGTGATATATATAGAATACACACACATCTATTTCTGTATCACATATGTTGCCCCAGTTCATTAACCTGTTCTGAACCCGAGAATTCTCTACCCTGGTTGGGCTGTGGTTGGGAAATGATCTCCAAAGTTGGGGCAGCATATTTTCTCCTCACAGTGTATCAAAGTATCAGAGGAGTAACTGTGTTAGTCTGGATCTGTAAAAAGTGACAAAGAATCCTGTGGCACCTTATAGACTAACAGACGTATTGGAGCATAAGCTTTCGTGGGTGAATACCCACTTCGTCAGTAGAATGTAGTGGAAATTTCCAGAGGCAGGTATAAATATGCAGGCAAGAATCAGTCTAGAGATAACGAGGTTAGTTCAATCAGGGAGGATGAGGCCCTCTTCTAGCAGTTGAGGTATGAACACCAAGGTAGGAGAAACTGACGAAAGCCACCCACGAAAGCTTATGCTCCAATATGTCTGTTAGGCTGTAAGGTGCCACAGGACTCCTTGTCGCTTTTTACTAACCCTCTTAAGTCAGCTTGGCTGCACTAGCTGGTGCAATAGGAGAGGGTGGAGCTCAAGCTCACTCGCTCTCAATTTCCTCCCTGCCCAGGAGTAACAGTCAAGTAAAACCTGCTTTCCTCTCCCTCCCAGAGTTGCAATCTGGGTAGGCCATGCATGGAGTGGTGCAACCTCACAACTTTTTTTAGCTGCATTAGTCTTGGCTGTACTCTGGACTTAAGTTCAGAGTATCTGTTGTTCACCACCTGCATATCATATATAACTTTTCCTGCACCCAAAATAAGCTCAAAATAACTCATCAGACCTCTTTGTGAGTTGATTGACATAGATGAATGCTGATCAACCAAAATGGAGACATACTCTTTTCTTTCCTTCTTCTTTTTGTCATTTCTTTCAACATGCTTTCAGTCACTCCTTTCTTTCTTAGCATAATGTGTTTGACTTTAATTTCTCCTTTAATATGCAAAAGTATTATGCTGCTTCAGAACCCGTGCAAACACAGAACAACTCAGGCTCCCTTATCCCAGGTTCCCCTTATATTTTTAATTCTATGCTCCCACAAGATGAGAGGAGGAAATCTGTTTCATATGATCAGTTTTCATCAGTCGCTATCATTTTTCAGAGACCATCAGTGATTGGCCAATCACATTTTTCCTACATTCTCATCCTATAACCTGCTAATACTTTGCTAGGCATAATCCTTTTTCTCAGCTTTTTCATCCTTAGCTTCCTCTCTCTCTCTCTCTCTAGTACCTTTCTCTCTCCATAGTTCTTTCTGTTTTCCCCATACACGCACCTCTGCTGTTTTCTCAGTCTGTTCTAATCTCAGCAAACTCTTCTCAGCTGGAGCCTTTCTCTCAGCTCTTCCATTTTCTCCTCTCCTCTTCTCTCCTCTCCTCCCCTCCAAATCCTTTTCTTTCTTCCACTGTCATCAGCTAAAAGGGTTTTTAAAAAGTCAGCTGTATGAGATTTAATGTTGTGAATTAAAGTGGGGGGGGAGGGGATGGGGAATAAAGCCTCTTTCTTTCAGCTACTGAAACCATTAAAGATTTCTGTTTTGGTAATATTGTATTGCCTAGCAATTGCACACATTGAGTGTTCCTAAGGGCTCAGTTCAGCTGAAAAGACACTGAAAGCAATGATTTTTACTTATTTAACTAACTACTTTTTATTATTTAAAATTGGATTTGCTCTCAGTTTGATGCTATAATTGTATTTTAAACATTTTATTATAATATCGACCTCTTTCAACACTCTCTTTTCAATTATGATAATTTTACACTTTTCTTGCGCCCCCCATCTGAACTGTTCATTGCTATTTTGGGAACCGCAATAATGGTCTGCTTTGGGACACATTCATCCGCAGTAAGAACACAGACAAAGCCAAAATAAATCTACTCTTCCCTCACCACCTTCCCTAAGCTCTTGATTGATGCCCTGATTTTATCAAGTCCTGCTGAGAACACCATGAAAAATGCTTAAACTGGCTTGACTTTCCAGTCCAGATATCTTTTGCACATTCTCAGAGCGCTTTTTTTTCACCCCTAAACAACACCATCGGGTTAGCTTCAAACCTTGATCGCATAAACAGGGACAGCAACTGAGAATCTATGAATTTTATTATCTTTGGTTCTTAGCTGTACTCAGAAAGGATGTAATGGCAATGAACAAAGCAGAAAGAGCTAAAGAAAAAAACAACTTCAGAAATGGCAAATAAAAAACGTACAGTACAATACTACTAACTAAGCTACTGTATAATTACTAACTAAGGAGCATCTCACACCTTCCCACAGTAAAACCCTTGGGAAGGACAGTCTAAAAACTCCACACAATTCACCTCGTACAGTTTCTGCTAAATTCTCCCCTCAAAGGGGATGGGGTTTTGGCATTGTAGGAGACCAATGTGCAACCTTCAAAATCCAAAAAACCTGGGAATGTGTGAAGAAAAGAAGCTTTCCCTTATGGAAAATCCTCTAGAATTTAATAGCAAATGTTGACTTTTCTATAGATTTTTGGGACTGTTTTATAGAATTCAATAGAGAATTGTATCCTTGCTATAGAATTCTATAGGATGGTTTAAAAAACTCTATACAAAGTGAACCATTCTCAATTAAATTCTATCAGCCAGATCCTCAGGTGGTGTAAATCAACTACAGTGGGCGCAGCTGCTTTTTCTTTCATATGGCAAGAGAGGTTAGCAACATTCAACCAAGTCCAGATTAGTGAGCCAGTGAATACCTTTGGAAGTGGCTAGGTGTCATCTGAGATGCGACCAGCAAAGGACTGAAGCAAGCAATGTGGTCTGCAGTTTGCAACTAGTGTCCACGCTCACATTGTGCATTGTCTCTTATATTCCAAAGATGACAGCATCTGATATATGATGTTCTGAGATGGTTCAATGCAGACCATTGTTTCTGGGATAGGCTGAAGTGTGGAAGTTCTTTTGTGAGGTCAGCAATCAGGTGTTGTATGGAACATTAGCATTATCCCAGAATTATTTCAAATGTGCGCCAGCCAGGATTCAATGAGGATGCTTTGAAAGCTTTAGCCTGATCCCCAAAGGGCTTGCAAAATTTCAGGCATGTCTTTGGAAAGTTCTAGAGGTCCTCATAAATTGATAAGACCAAGTTGGCCATCAATTGGTAAGATCAAGTTGTTCTCGTGAGCTCTGTGTGGGTGTTTTCAGATTTTGGGTGGAGTTATATGTGCCAGAATGGGCAACCATTGAACAGGGCTTGACGTTAATGTTCAATTTAGGATTCTCATTGCAGCATTCAATTGAGCATCCAGAGATTTGGTATGTGAGCTGCTCACCCAGATTGGTGCATAATATTTAGTGGTCGAGTATACCAGGGTTAGAGCCACTGTTTGAAATGTGTGTGCATTGGCATTCTATGTTGTGCCCACAAGTTTTCAGGTGAAGCTAGTCCTTGCTTTTACTTTTCTTCATATCTTTTTTCCAGGTTAGCCTTAAAAATCAAGCTTCTGTCCAAAGTTGCCCCCAGGCACTTCAGATAGGTCTCATTTCAGACCACAGAAAGATGACACTGAGTGGTTCCTTGAGGCCTTTTTGTTTAGGTGATAGGCTATTACTAAGGATTTGAAGGCACTGGGGAGGAACTTCCAATATTGAAAGTATTCTGCCATTATCTTGAGGTTGCTGGAGAGGGTGTTGCTGATGGTGGCAAGATCTTTGCTTTGTGCTGCAAGAGCAATGTCGTTAGCATAAATGAATTTATGCAAAATTTTGTCAGGTAAGTCAATTCAGTATAGATGTTGACTAGTGAAGGAGCCAGCATGAACCTCTGAGGCAGACCATCATTGAGGGTGCATGCTTCCCTGATCTGCTGATTCAAAAGGACATGGTATTTATGATAACTCAATACTGTGGCCAAGAGTTGCATTGTGCTATGGCATTTGATGCTCTTCGTGCTTTGAGCAATAGTTCATATCCCCATACTGTGTTGTAGTTGGCAAATGAATTTATAAGTGCTGTTCCGGATTTTAGATTCTGCTGGAAGCCAGCCTCAATGAGACTAGTAATAGTGAGTATCTAGTTGCAGCAGCTTCATACCAGTCTAAAACTGGCCTGTTCCTTTGAGGATGGTCTCAAAGATAGGGGTGTAACAGGCCATCTTCATTGACTTGAGAGTTGTAGAGAAGAGTGATATTGGGCATTAGCTGGTGGCATAAGGAGGTGGTTTCCCATGTTTGAGAAGGACAATGACTATCTCCTCACACCAGCTTTGTGGGATAGTCCCCGCAAATAAATAGGTCTGCCAACCATGCGTTTCCCTTTGGCCAAACTCTTAAGGAATTTGGAATACATGCTGTAGCCTTTATTTTTATTTAAAGTTAATTTTAATGATGTTATATTACACCATGGAGGGTTCGGCTCTGGCAGCTACAGTCTCGAGTTCAACAGAGTTATCTCTGCCTGGTTTAGATCTAGAGCTCATAGGAACACATTAAACCATAGGCAAGTAACACATACAATCATGAGAACAAGGTCCACTGTCTCTTACCAATTTTATTAAAGTTACCAACAAAGTTATGAATGTCACAGCATATACAACTCCTAGATCTATCCATGCACCAGTTATAATTACAGACATACCCACATCCTCCTAGATAGTGTTAGGGTCTGATAAATTTGTTAGTCTCTAAGGTGCCACAAGTACTCCTGTTCTTTTTTTAGGGTCTGATGGGTCACTCATGGATTGATCAACAGACGGATGGTTCCTGCTGGAGTTTTCCCATAGGAAGCTCAATTTTCCCACTCTGGGCACCCCTTTTTTATAAGGGGATTCTGCCTATACCTACATTATGTGCACGTAGAAAAGAAGGTAAAGAAGTTATGTCAGTGGGCATAGGCAATTCCTGAATTGCATCCACCTTCTGTTGGGCTGCTGTTCAACCTCCTTGAGACAATGTGATACCTAAAAACAAAAAGAAAACAAACAAACAAACAAAAACATTTTTGGGACTATTAGTCGTACCTTTGTTGAGTTACACTTCAGTCCTGCTTCCTTGATGATTTGTAAAAGCTCATCCAGGCACTCCAGATGTTCCTCTTGAGTCTCTGTTGCTAAACAAATGTCAACTACATATTGAAATAAAACAGATGGCTTGGAAAACCTATACAGAATTTGCTTCATTTGTCCATGAAAGATAGATGGACTATTACGGAATGCTTGGAGTAAGACTTGGAAAGGGTACTGAACCTCTTCTATCATGAAAGCCAGATGGTGCTGACTTTCCTTAAAACAGGTGCTGACCAGTAGCCATTGGCAATATCAATGGTAGAAAACCATTTTGCTTTGGGATTTAGATTTATTTAGGTCAGGCATTTTGGCTACAACAGTTGCACAAGCTGGAGTCACTTGATTTAATTTTCGATAATCAATAGTAAGACGCCATGACCCATCTGGTTTTTGTACTGGCCAAACTGGAGAATTGCATACTGAAATACACTTGCCAGCAGCTTTTCCACTTTTAGTGGCCATGAGGGCTTTGTTCCTATCTTCTATAGTATATGGAGATGAGAGCAGTGAAGTGGTGGGGCTTTGTCAGATAGGAAGAACTCTTTCTGAACTTTGTGTCCAGTCATTTTGTTAATTTAGGTCTTTGAGTTACAGAGAAGATATGAGGCACCGGCATTGGCCATCACTTTTGGTTGATGGGGTCTTACTGGGTCAGTGATTTCAGGCTTATGGAGGAGTGCCCAGGCTTCGCAATTGGAAAGAATGAAGTCAAGACCCTCCACAGTCTCATTCCATCTCTTTGGGAGGGCAGAGTTCAATGACTCTATTAGTGCTTTTGCTGTGTCCGGATCACTGCTCTTCTCATACTGTTTGAAGAGTGCTTATCTTTGGCTGCCAGCAAGGCTTGCAATAGCTGCAGAGAATGTGTTTCATGGCAACTTTGATAAGAAGGTGAACAAAGTGGTCATAGTTTTCTGGGATCAACTTGGTACAGTATCCCGTTTTCAATATCAGCAGTATATGCAACCCAGTTCACTTTGTGGAAATTCCAGTGCGGTTTTGGTGTTGATTCAATCAGCAAAATTCCAAAGCCAAAATGCAGAATGTGGTGTGCTACATAAAGAAAGTTTCCCAGTACTGTTTATGAAGCTTACAGAGGAACACCACTATTGTCTTTCATTAGAAAGCACAGGTCTGAGTTGTGTTCAGTGTTCCATCTAGCCGAGTGAAAAGTCTCTGATTGTTTGGGGTCAAAAATGAGGACCAGTCTGTGAGTTTCTCACTATCTGCATCATTTCTGCTATAACCCTGTTATGAGTGGTGGCTATTAAGGTCACCAAGGTACGTGGCAGGATGGAGAAAAAATGGTAATGCGGGCTTTGGCCATTCAGTATTTGGAGGTTTGTAGACATTCATGATGGTCAATTGTCTGATTCTTATTGCAGCAATAGAGATTCCTGTAGTCTTAGATTCCTCCAGGACGGAGACATCTATAAGACTGTGTCCGGTGTACCTGGCAAGGCCATACTTCCCATAATTCACAGTGGCAATTAGATCATAGCCCTGAATTTGGTATCTTGCAACTTGCTCATTCTCTGCAGCATGAGTTTCTTAGGGTATGTCTACACTACGGGATTAATCCGAATTTAGATAATTCGAATTTGGGAAACAGGTTGTATAAATTCGATTGTGCGCGGCCACACTAAGCACATTAATTCGGTTTTTAACCACATTAATTCGGTGGTGTGCGGCCACACTACCCCATTAATTTAACCACAGTAATTCGGTGGTGTGCGGCCACACTAACCCTAATTCGAATTAACAAAATCGATTTAGGCGCTACTCCGCTCGTCGAGGTGGAGTACAGAAATCGATTTTAAGTGCCCTTTAATTCGAATTAACTGGCTCTGTAGTGTGGACGGGTGAAGGGTTAATTCGGATTAACGCTGCTAAATCCGAATTAAAGTAGTAGTGTAGACCAGGCCTTATAGAGCTACAACATCAGTTTTATGCACTTTGAGAACTCTTTAAAGGCACTCACACTTGACATGTGACAAACCTTCTACAGTAAGTTGCCAGACACACAGAACTTGTCCTACAGTTCTTCTGCGCTCCCCCAGACAAGGTCTTTTAACACATTTCACGTAACTAAAATTTGATGACATTCATTATGTAGAAGAGAGACACACACACACACACACACACACGCATGCATGTGTGTACAATTAGTGCTCAATTCCTAAAAAAAAGAAGAGCTGGAACATCCCCTTCCCTAGAAGGAGAGATGCATGGTCAGCAGCCCAGCATTAACCTGTTTTTACTTTCAATATTCTTACTTTTCTCTATTTGTTGCTTTTCTTTTGTCCTCCCATCCCCCAATATTTATCCAGGAAAATGTGAAGTTAATTTTTTCACTGATTTGTTCATAAACACTAATAAGTTCCTGAGAAAATTGAAACAAAATAAAAACTGGAAAGGAAGGGCCAGGATAACATGTAACAGGAGTACCATGTGAAGGCTGTCATTTTGGAAGCTGCACTGATGTCAATATAATGCCACTTTATATCAAATGAGGATCTGACCCATATATTTTTAGAGTTATTTCATAGCAGAACCCTATTAAATAGCTATAGAACTCTACTGGTTTAACATCTATTAAATTCTACAGTTCTTTTCCATATTGTGCTCCTCATGCCTGGAGTCTTTGTGTAGAGGACAAGTCACTCTGTTCTCCTGACCCCATCCATGACTTTCTCAGGACCTCTGCTGCCACTACCTACTTTGGCCAAGCCTGTGCACCACTCCCCCTGTATGGGAAGCAGATGACACAGATGAGAAGTTATTGTTGCTTCTACAATAGCATGAGTTTCTGCTGATTTTTCTGGCAGAAATACAACTGGCTGACCAAGTCAGCATCTTGCATAAAACAAGCTGCTCCCTGACCCTATTTCCCTTCCGTCATTCCCCACAGCTGTGCAGACCCAGTTGCATGGAGTTGTCATAGAGAGGTTCTCTGTGGGCTCCCAGGGAGGGACATATCATGCTGTGGAGCCACTGCTCTCCCTGGTGTGGATTATGTGGCCTTTCTAACCACATTTCTCCCTTGAGCACATCGCACAGGGCCATCCTGCTCTTACCCTGATTTCAATTCACTTACAATATATCTGAAATATGTCGAAAGCTTACAACACCTAAATCACGGGCTTCATTCTATAGCCCTTATTTAGGCAAAATGTCCATTGACTCCTTGCCCAAGTAATGAGTTCAGGATCAGGCCCCCATAAGTTAACTATTTACCCAGCTTTTTCTTCCTGCCAGCAATGGTGTGATAAGGAATGGTTATCTACTGATCTAATGTCAAACTGCTTTTAAACATACTTGAAATACAGCTGAATTTTGAGAATTCCTCTGATGCGATTAACAGAAGGATCTTATCTTCTCTGTGTAGGAGTAATTACTTTGCTAGGCATTCAACAATGTTGTCTTGACAGAAATCATATTTACAGTTTGAGCTTTCCTTGTTGCAGTAAGATTAAGAAAAGGAACAAAAACATATCTATATTAAGATGTCTTTTTGCTCAGTGCTCTATTCTTGCATTTTAACACAGATGTATCTCCCAACTTTAACGTCATCTTGGCTTGGCTGCACAAAAGAATGGCACCTGGAAAATCACTGCAATTCATACAGCCTGAATTAGGCACCTAAGCTTCTGTACAATGAATGGGGAGAGATAGGTGCCTTAGACTACAGTTCACAAAAGCTAGCATGCTAGGCAGGGAGCCTCCTAAACTAGCCACTTGAGCTACTTGAGCCAACCAGAGGTGTGTGTTAAGCCCCACACTTATCAAGGAGATAGGCACCTATCTCTGCTAACAATTCACAGCCAGGAATCCTCTTTGGAGCTAGGCGCCTATGCCATTTCTGGAAGAAGAAGGAGCAGTATAAAATTAACATGCACATATTAAATGGATGAACAACTGGCTAACGAATAGGTCTCAAACTGTAATTGTAACTGGAGAAACATCATCAGGCAGGTTTGTTTCTAGTGGGGTTCCATGGGGATCGGTTCTTGGCCCTACGCTATTTAACATTTTTATCAATGACCTGGAAGAAAGCATAAAATCATCACTGATAAAGTTTGCAGACGACACAAGCCTTGGGGAGTGGTAATTCAGAGTGATCTGGTTCACTTGGTAAAGAGGGCACAAGCAAACAATATGCATTTAATGTGGCTCAGTGTAAATGTATACACCTAGGAACAAAGAATGTAGGCCATACTTATGATATGGGGGACTCTGTCCCGGGAAACAGTGACCGTGAAAAAGATTTGGGAGTCTTGGTAGATAACCAGCTGAACGTGAGCTCCCAATGTAAGGCTGTGGCCAAAAGAGTTAACGTGACCCTGGAATGCACAGACGGGAATCGTTTGAGTAGAGAAGTTATTTTATCTCAGTATTTGGCTCTGTTGCAACTGCTGCTGGAATATTAGGTCCAGTTCTTGTCCCTACAATTCAAGAAGGATGTCAATAACTTGGAGAGGATTCAGAGAAGAGCCACAAGAATGCTTAAACTATTAGAAAACATGCCTTATAGCAACAGACTCAAAGGGTACGTCTACACTACAATTAGGCACCTGCGGCTGGCCTATACCAGCTGACTTGGGCTCATGGGGCTTGGACTAAGGATCTGTTTAATTGCAGCGTAAATGTTCAGGCTTGGCTAGAGCCTAGGCCAGGGGTAGGCAACCTATGGCACGTGTGCCGAAGGCGGCACAAGAGCTGATTTTCAGTGGCACTCACACTGCCCAGGTCCTGGCCACTGGTCCGGGGGGCTCTGTATTTTAATTTAATTTTAAATGAAGCTTCTTAAACATTTTAAAAACCTTATTTACTTTACATACAACAATAGTTTAGTTATATATTATAGACTTATAGAAAGAGACCTTCTAAAAACGTTAAAATGTATGACTGGCACGCAAAACCTTAAATTAGAGTGAATAAATGAAGACTCGGCACACCACTTCTGAAAGGTTGCTGACCCCTGGCCTAGGCTCTGGAACCTTCCCACCTTGCAGGGTCCTAGAGCCTGGGTTCTAGCCAAACCTGAATGTCTACATCGCAATTAAACAGTCCCTGAGCCCTGCAAGCCCGAGTCGGGTGACACTAATTGCTATGTAGACATACCAAAAGAGCTCAATCTATTTAGCTTAACAAAGAGAAGGTTAAGGGGTGATTTGATTACAGTCTATAAATGTCTACATGGAGAACAAATATTTCATAATGGGCTCTTCAGTGCGGCAGAGAAAGATATAACTCGATCCAATGTCTGGAAGTTGAAGCTAAACAAATTCAGACTGGAAATAAGGTGTACATTTTTGACACTGAGGGTAATTAACCATTGGACCAATTTACCAAGGATCATGGTGGAATCTCCATTACTTACAATTTTAAAATCAAGATTGGATGTTTTTCTAAAAGATCTGCTGTAGGAATTATTTTGGGGAAATTCTATGGCCTGTGTTATACAGAAGATCAGACTAGATGATCACAATGGTCCCTTTTGGCCTTGGCATTTAGGAGCTCCCTCATGAATTTTGGCCCAGTGGTTAGGGCACCTACTTGGGATGTGGGAGAACCCCATGTTCAAGTTCCCCCTCCATCTAAGAGGGAGATGGGATTTGAACAGAAATCTGCCATCTTGCAGTTGGATGCCCTAACAGTTGGGCTAGGGGATATTCTGATGTGGGGCTCCCTGACACTCTCCTGTTGAAGCTGTTGTACTGTGGATAATAAATGCAAAAAGTTATTGGAGCAGGAGGACTGGATCCTGAGTCTCCCAACACAGTGCTCTAGCCACCTCAAGTTATCAGGTGAGAGAGAGAGAGGTACAGAGAGAGTATGAGAATCATGCTGACTCTTTAGCCTGAACTGGGAGGTGGGAGACCCAGAATTCAGTACCCCTGCTCCAGTGACTCTTTTTATTTGTTAGCCACAGTGCAGCTTCAACAGGAGAGATTTAGGGTGCCCCACATCAGAATATCCCATAGCCCAGTGATTTGGGTACACACCTGAGAGGTGGTAGATCCTAGTTCACAATCCTATCTCCTCAGGTGGAGGCGGTACTTGACCTGGGCATCTCCCACATCCCAGGTGAGTACCCTAACCACTGGCTAAAAGTTAGGAAGGAGCTCCTCCTCTCCCCATTTTGTGCAAAGCTCACCTATAGAGGCCTGATGCAGTAGGCAAGGTCTTGGTGTGATTACAGGATTAGGTCCTGCAGGCAATTTATATGGAGGAATACCTATTTTCTCCCCAGTTTATGCATCACCCTGGGTTTTAAGTGTCTGGATGTCTCATGTACGGCTTATGCTCAGAGGCAGTAACATAAGCACCTAGGGAACTCTTACTGCAAAATTTTAGGTGCTGAGCAAGTTTAGGCACCTACAGGGTTCTGGGGCAACAGAGCAGGGGTTTAGTGAATCTTAGTGGCCTGATTCTGGGATTTAGGCATGTGAAGTGGCAGTTAGCCAGTACCTTTACCCTACAATAAAAAGTAGGCTAACGGGGCCAAATCCTCATCATCATATTCACGTGCATAGGCCCAGCAAGTTAACTTATTAAGGTGAGCAGGATTTGTCACTCAGTTTTCAGAAGATCAGACCCCCACAAAATAAAGATAGTGAGAAGGCTGATGTTACAACACTATTAAAAATAGCACAAAATGCTTTGCAGAGGGAGGTAGAAGAGAAAAGGAGAAAAAACGCCTCACTGAGTTGGGTACCGAGAAAAAGTGAAAATGAAGTAGAGATGGAGTTAAGTAAAAGGAAAGAGCTAAAATGTTTAAAGCAGTGAAGATGCAAATAGGTAATTTTGCAGATTGGTTCTAGTCAGCTGAGAATGGAAGGTTGCAGTAAGGGGAAAAAGGAAAGGTGAGTTTCAGAGGCTGAAGCAGAAAGGGAATTTTGAATGTGAGATTTGAAGAGGAGAAATGAATCAGTGCAGACTGGAAGGAGAGAAATAAAAGGAACAGATAGAAAGTAGTTGGATAGGAAACAGTTTTGCAAAAGAGCTCAAACAATATAACTTCTCACTACTAATAATGTTGTTTGGTAAATAAGGAAATAGGTTTCTCAGCTGCCTCTTCTTACAAAGCCTTTTGAAATATAAAAATCTGGTCTATATTCATGAGAACCTAAGTTTAAAAAAAACCCATCCAATTGAGAGTCTTTTTTACCCTGAAGAGAGGAGAGCAAGTATAAGAGTATTTCTGAAATTTTGGTAGAGTATGAAGTGTACAGTCTGGGCTGGATCTTGTTTTGCTTCCCCTTCAAATTTCCAGGAAAGTCAATGGAATATTGGGCTCTCAAGCAATACATTATCTAATGTAAAAGTTGCATATTGTTGAATAGATGACCTCAGTCTGTGGGGGAGATAGTCTTTCAGTGTTCCTATTTCTGGTGAGTTATAGAAGAAGCATAATATTAGTCTGGTGCCACTTTAGGGATGTGGGGCTAGGGCTCTTGTCAAATCAAGTCCCATTCATCTGGCTTCATCCCTGACACTGGCTTTGGTACCCAAATAATGGGTACTGTACTAGTTCAGTTCAGTTTCTCTAATTTCAGATTTAGGGTAACATTTTTGTTTAGTTAAAATTTATCCATCCTCAGCAATTATTCTGCTTGGTGCAGAGCTGTCTTGTTTTAAATTTCCAGTGAAAAGAAAGAAATATATAACGTCTGTGTTCCTTTGGTTAGAAAATTACTCTAAGTACATATTCGGTTTAAACTGTCGAGGGCTGGGGGTGGGGGAATTTTCTTGATACCAGAAAAATCCTTTTCCTTGTAATCTAACAGCTAGAAATTGAATGTGTTTGTGTGTAACTTTAGATCCTAAAACAAATACCGCAGCAAAGCCAATTTCTAGCAGTCCTTTTATTATCTAAAAGTAAAAGGCAGAAAAACAGTTGTCATAAACAAGTAATTATTTTAATGCCATGCTTCTTATGGCCAGCTAGTAAATCCATCATTTCACTTATCTGGTTCTGAAATGTATTACTTGAGGCGGCTGTTGTAACATGGGTCAGTTGAGATCTGGAAGATGGAAATTATTATTGAAGACATTAAGGTCCATACCATACAATTGAAGACCTCAAGAAAATATGCAATTTTGTTATTGTTTTTTTTTTTTAGTTACAGATCTAGGTTGTTTAATCTTTGATATTTTTCATCTTATTCTGCTCCAGTATTTTTTTAATTTCCCAAACAATAATTTGATATAAAAAGTGAATGGAGCTAAAGATTCAATGCAGTACAGTAGAATTATTGTTGAAAGGGAAAGGACAGCAGCCCTGTGGATCTATTCATGGGGCACAGATACAGTAAAAGTACTGTTAGGAAACATTTGCACACTAGTTAGATCAAGACAAGAGGAGATGGTCTTGCATCCCCCCAAATGAATTCAGGTTATAGTTTAGCTCCTTCCCAGGACTTTAAAGGTTATGTTTTATAGCCAGATTTAAGATCCTTGAGAAGTCTCCATGTGCTGCACTGAATTGCATTTCATTCACTGTAAAGAGACTCCACTGTGGTTTGCATCCCTCCCACGTCCCAAGCAATGCTTTGTTTCAAACTGGAGACCCACTGATTGAAGTGGGATTGAGCACTCTGAACGTCAATCCTGTCTGTGAGTGTCAGGTTTTGACCATATAGCCCCTAGGTTTTAGCGGCAGCAGTCAGAGAAGGAACAGGCTGAAATCAGCAAAAGGGGGATGGGGGATCTTTTGCTTTTATTTCCCCCGCTCCTTCTCTTGCTGTCACAAAGGCACTGGTAAAAGAGTCTCAGAGCTCCAAGCGAGCGGATTTACACGTGGCTTCCACTACAGTTTCATCTCATAATCGAAATCCAAACGGTTTAAAATGATAGCTGTCTAACTGGATCGTAATGCAGCGGGATTTGGAAAATCAGAGTGGTGGGACACAGCTTTCTTTAGTGATATGCTATGAAAAGATAAGCAATTGTAAATCAGTGTATTACTGGCTGGATTGTGCAAAAAGTCAATAGAAATATCCTCTTCATATAACGACTCTGTGAAATAAAATAAATAAATAAACATTAATATTCAAAATAACAAATACATCCTGCGAAAGAAAACCCCACCCCGCTCTCTCTAGAAAAGCAACGTGTCTCCCATTTCAACGATATCCATAAAGCAAACAAGACAGCTTAATTGTTTGTTTCTCTAAGGGAAGGAGCTAAACCTGGAATTAATTTGGTTCAGCCTGTGAAACAATCCGTTTGCTCTGCCTAATTCCGGCAATTAAAGAAGTTTTCCCAGACACAATTAACATGTAAATCAACCGCGGAGTGTGGGGCTGGGGCTGCTGCTGGAGCCAAGAGTGAAAGGCAGGCTGCACCGTTCCTTCGCCGCACCTGAGCCTGGGGGGCGCTAGTGCTGCCACTCGCCGGAGTAGCGGCATTGACTGGCAGCGGTAGCAGCAGGGTTGCTGGGCGGGGGGGTGGGAAACCGGAGGATTAATTTATTAGCTCTGTTCTTGCTTTTCACTGGCTCTGAGACACGGACGGATTAATCCAGCCAGCAGCTAACAAACTGGGATTGGTGGGGTGGGGAAGACAACTGGGACCTGATCTGCCAAACACGACTAGCCCTATTTCCCTAGAGGGCCATCGGACGGATGGCATCATGGTACTTCAGATTAGTGCCCTCCGTGAATGTGTAATGTCAGTAAAATGCGATTAGGAGGTTACACAATAGAATGCAATACTTCTCCATATAACATGCGTTGTGGAAACTGTATAGCGGTAGCTAGAAATATACGTAGCATGGGTCTATCTGTACAGAGCAGAGACAGGAGCGGGAGGAGCTGTGTCTGTGTATCTGCGCACACAAACTGAACACGCAGCTGAGAAGTGCGCCACAGTACCATGCTAGCATGACAGGAGGCAGGGGAGCTCCCACTGTGCTAATACGTGAGCAACTCAGACGTCCGATCCTGCTGCCATTGAAGTTACTGTGAGTTTTGCCGTCGCCTTCAGAGGAAGCCGGATCAGGCAGCAACTTTGCAAATTTAATCAAGCCTCGCATTGTTTGCCCAGGCGAATTAGTGCAGCGGCCCCTTCTGGCACACAGGGAAAACAGCAAGAGACAGCTCTGAGACGTCTTTCTCCCAAGGCTAAACCCCTCTAGGTAGAGCTATTGTGTGCGTGTGTTCTTAATCATATCATCTGAGATACACTGTACACACAGATTGTACTTATAATATAGGCATATGCTGTGTAACTTGTGTACATATGCAGTGGCACTTAGGTTTCAGAGGTGCAAGTTAGACCACCTGAGGCTTCTGATTTGTTTTTGACTCCGGGCACTTTTTCATTGTCATCTTTTCAGCTCTCTCCTGCAGATCTTGATATACAAGTACAACTCCCTGCTCTTTTGCTGCTGCTTTCTCTTAAAACGAAACATTGCTACTGGTATGGAAAACAGTTTTAGTGGACCTGGAACAATCGCGGTGGTGGAAAATTTCGATTGCCAGCATTTTCAACATTTATGGTTGCCTCACTCAGTACAAATCTGACGTAGACATAAGCATATACATATGGGGTAGAAATAAGGATATGCCTTGGGAATGGAGAGGAGTGAGGATGTATTGGCCTTTGGCAAGTTTCCTTTAAAAAAAAGTCTTTTTTAACGCGGGCGATGGATGGAGGCTGTGTCTTGGCAAGTTAATGTTTGTAGAAGAAAGGTTATCCCTTTTCCTCTCTTCATGCACCTGTATAAAATAAATATTTAAAATGTGCGTGTGTAGGTATTTTTATTGGGGATTTTTTATTGGCACTACATTCACTTTATTAAGGATTTAAATACAAAATTTCTCATTGCATGTAAATACAAAATTTCAAGCACAGTGTTCAGACTATCATAGTTCTGTTAGTTTATTCTTGGCATATATTTTTCTTTCAAGAGCTGTTATATCTACTTATTTGTATAAGAATACTATGTACTGAACAGTTATTTTACATATATTTACATATCTTCTAGTCAATTCGCTTTGTGTGTAGGATGTTCATTGCTCTAGGATTTGAGCACTGGAACAGTTCTCAGAATTAGAAAGTCTTAACAATTCACTTACCCTCATCCTTTAAAACTTTTTCATTTAAGAAAATCGATGAGCAAATCCTTTCTTGTATCTCGTCTCCTGGAGCACTTCTTCCTTGCCCTTTTCTGCGTCAAGAATCAGTAATACTTCTCTCATCACTGCTTCATCCCCAGTCCTGATTACAAACACAGTACTGTACATAAATACTGTATATGGGGTAAGGGCTTTTTCAGTTCTTCACTTTCGTTATCTTCTTGTTTGTATATGTCGGGGGGAGGGGGAATAGCCACTTGGAAACTCGCCATGCTCTCACCCTATCCTACCCATTGCACATGCTGATCCTTGCTCGGTATAGCAAGGGACTGGAGAGGAAGGGTGGGTGGAATCAAGTGAGTCCATCTGGAGAGATCCAGTCCGGGATTTGACTCCACCCGCAGCGAAGCTGCCTTCCTTTGACAGAGGAGTTGGGACTCGGAGACTAGCAGTGGGAAGAGAGGCAGGGCAAAGGGAGAGAGGTTGCTCTGAACTCCTCTACAAACACAGTTCAATGACCAGGAGCTTTGGGCTAAAGCAACCGCGCTTTCCTGCCGTGGCGCACAGAGTGCCGCCTGCCTAGGAGTTTTCCTGAAGCAGCCTCTACACCTGGCGCACTTTTGGTAGAAAGGGAGCAGGACAAGACCCTGAAATGACTTATCTCCTAAGATTCGACTGAAGGGGACTTCCTGGAGTGGGATCCTAGTGGAATTTGGGTTTGGAGAGGAGTTGCTAAACCTTTTTTCCTCTTCCCCCTTTTCTCTCCCGTCATTGGAAATGAGCAAATTGCATTTGCATTCCAGAAAGTAGCAATATTAAACATCCCATCCCCCAAAGAAGCACACATGTAGTAATGACAAAGGATTGCAAAGGAGAGAGTGGATCCAGTTTCCCAGAGAGATCCCCTTAAATGGATTACTAAATGGGACACTACATCAGCTAGTTCTGTCCTCTAGCTGCCTAGATACATGCACCGAAAAGGTACAGTACTCCCCGCTCCATATCTATATCTAATCCTTTGGGTTGCTTGCAAAGGAAGGCTCCTCCTGGCTTGCACTGGCGGGTCCGGGAGGAGCGTGTTCGGTGTGTGGTTAAGGTTGGCTGCTGGTTTCTAGCTCGGCAGCGCTTCGGGAAGGCGGGGGAGAGCCGCCTGCCCTAGCACACGTTATGCGGCTGCCCCTGCCCGGTCAGCTTGCGGCTTGGGCTGCCTTTTTTATCAGTCTGGCTGCTCAGCCCGCTGGCACACCGGGGCGTCCCTCCGGGGCTCGGGCGCTAGCGGGGCTGAACGCGTTTGTCCTCGCGCCTCACTCAGCCCCGCTTGTTCGCAGCGGACGCGGAGCCGGGCTCCTTTGCCCCGCCGCTGGGCGTGCGCGCTGCCTGCGGTGCGGGGCGCCCCGGATGAGAGATCCAGAGCGGGCCGGGAGCGGGCTCTGGGGCTCCCAACCCCCGCCTTTAGCTGCTCATCCCGGGGCTGCAGAGCGTCACGGGAGGAGCTGGCGAGTCTTTGTTATGGGGACAATGTGGGCGCCTTGCACGTGCGTAATCCCTGGGCGCTGCTCTTTAACCCGGGTATTGACGCTGTTGTTATTGACAGGGGCGCTGGGTGTGGAACAAAGGAGGCTCCTGTCGGCTGGGAGCCCCACACGCTCTGCCCCGCGCCCCCCGTGCCCATGCTGGTCCCTGGGTGTGGATGTGTGCTGCTGCCTGGCTGGCTTTGTTCGCTAGCATGGGGCTGGCGCTCCGGGCTGATCTCCCCCTCCCAGCCGCGGGCTCCTGTCATTGCTTTGCCAGCAGGGAGCGGGGGAGGCTCTGGCGCTGTCCCCCCCACTCCCAGCTGGGGTGTGTGTATGTGTCGGGAGCCACCACGGGCTGACTCCCCGCAGCGCCAGTCGGCTCCGAGCGAAGGTGGCTCTCGGGCAGGACTGTTCCCCGCCCCCTCTCGCCGCTGCTGTCAGCTCCTCTGGCACTGGGGTGGGGGCGGCTCAGGCACTCCCTCCCCCATGGTCCTGCCAGCCACACTGGGGCTGACCCGCTCTTGCCAACTGTCCGCACTGACCCGAGCATGAAGGAGCCACAACACGGTCCTTTAGGAAACCAAAGCCCTCGCCCTTTCCCTCCTCTGAGCGCCCTTGCCCTGCTGCTCCCCCAGTGTGTGTCGTTCCCCCCGACCCTTCAGACCCCGGGGAACCAGGCAACCCCATGGCAAAGTTTGTCTAAAAGGAAATAACAGGCCTGGATCGCATAATGGAGTGTTTGTTCCGAGCTCCCTCCTAAAAGTGCTGCCTCGGTGAAAAATACAAGGCGGGGGAAAGGGAAGGGGAGGCGAGGGGGGCTCCCTGCTGTAGGGAGTAAGAAGGAACCGTCCTGGGATGGCGATAAGCCCCCTCGCCCTCCGGACTATTTCAGACAGAGGGTGTTAGATCTGAAAGGGCCAGAGGGCTTTCCGCCACTCTCACCACCGAAATCCCAGCCAGCAGCAGGGGGCGGAGGGGGATGATAGTGGCAAGGAGGATGCTGCTGGTGGGAGGGATTTTGTGTGTGTGTGTGTGTGCAGGAGCATGAAAAGCTCTCAGTTGAGAGTAATGTGCATTAAGTGCTCTGGCTGTGAATTTGCATGAGCGAAAGTGGGAGCCTGAGCCTGCAAATCCCCATGAGTTGTTTTCCTGCCTGCTGGTGTATTGGAAAAGTGGAGCAGAACTGAGACTGCCTGGGGGAAGGGGGAAGGTTGAGAGCTGGTGGCTGCTGGCCTCCTACAAGCAATTACAGAACTAACAATTATTAGATAAATCAGTCTGGGTCAGGGGATTGTTGGCTCCGGGGCCAGTGAAGCCATTTGGGGCATTCTCGTGGCCCGGGAAATGTTAGTGAAAGTTTGAAAGTGTGAAAAGGCGTCTGGTTTGGACTGCACGGAGCGCTCTGTGCCAAAGATTTTTGCTTTACTTCCAACTAGCTTTGCTTGTGATGAGAGGAGGGGAAACTGGTGCTGATGACTGACATCCAGAGGAAGGGTTAAATGTAAAAACCACAGCTTTCCCTGTTCCTTTGAAGCTAGGCTCCCAGCAGCTTTGACAAAGTTAAGGCAGTAGGGCTTTTTTAACCATAGTCAAAGAATCTCATGAGTGACTATTTAATGGCTAGTTGTAATATAGTAATTATTGGGTTCTTCCTACATGTCTGCTTGACCACTTGTTTAGAAGGAAATTTGTTCTTCTCTTTTCTTCTTTCCTAAGATAATTAGCTGGTCTTTAAGTATGTTTGTAAACCTACATACTTATGCCAATGTTTATGCATTTTCAGACCTCTTTAAAATTGATGCAGAATGAAGATCATGAAGTTCATTGCAGATACAGAAATAGTGGCTTTAATTAACTTGGCTATAAATAAAAAATGCAAATTCCTAATGGGGGGGGGGCATGTTTGGGTCTGTAAATACATAACAGGAGAGTTAAATCATCCCAAACACTTTCTATCTCTGGTCTACATATAGTATGGTATTATTTGAAATACACTCTGATAACTCCTGCTTAATATAAACCAGAACTAACGTTAATTATTAACCCAACCTTAAATATAGGGGCAAAATCTTGTCTCCAGCTATTATCCTGTCTTTGTAAAAACAATTTCAATAACTGTGAGTTTGGTTTACACGTTCTTATTTACTTTGGGCCCCATCCTGCAGTCATTCCTCATGCGAGTAATCTTTACTCACAGGAGTAAATTCATTTACTTCAATAGGACTCTTCCAGTGAGTAAAAATTACTTGCAGAAGGAACGCTTGTAGGATCAGGCCCTTTATGCAGCTCTTGCCCAGATTATTCAACTGGTTTAAGATGTGCATAAATATTACTGTTTTTAGAGATTGGTTTGTGGATTTCAGAAAAAATAATGAAAAAGACAAATGACCTTGTTTTGGTTAATGGGGCTGGCCAGCATATTTTGAAGAAAAGTGGGCCATTGCCAGCAAGCCCTTCCTTACAGTAGTAGTCCCACAGGACTTTGAATGGAACTACTGGCATGAGTAATAAAATAAAAACCCCAAACCACCTACAGTGCCAATGTGTTTCTCTGTTTATAGTTTTCTTTAGAATATAAAACATCCAATTTTTATATTGGTAACCATTTATAAAAGACCCAAAGACAATAAGACAAAGGGCGTATTCTTCTTGTATAAACCTAAATATAAAAAATATGGGTGCAATTCTATACTCCTTGTTCAGGAAAATCTTCCACTGACTTCAATGGAAGTTTAGTCAAGGGACTGCAGGATCCAGCCTTACCTCTGTAAATGATAAACTGATGTTTTTTTAAGAATAATTAATTTCATGCAATACAAGATATTTGCTACATTTGCTTTTCATATAATAGGAGTCAAAGAAGATATGAAACATGAGTGAATAGTTTGAGTGAAAAGAATCATATGCTCACAGATGTTCTGCATATTCTCAATTAGTTTACATTAGAACTGTATATTTTTCTTATGATGGCAAAATCTACTTTATCAGCTAAACCAATACTCCTGAAAGGGGGGGGATAATTGGGCACTAAAATTTACTAGGAACATGTGTATTTAACATGTCTTAACTACTTGAAGATAAAAGTACATGGTAGCTATGGCCCCTTTTTTAATGTTTGTAATTTGAGGAGGGCAGCTATTGCAATTGGAGTCAGAAGAAATAGGTAGCAGAGGGTATAGATAAGGAGCTGCTTTCATTGATTCATTGATTTTTTAAAAAGGAGCAAATTAATGACCTGTGATAAATCCAAAATAGAACTGTTCGCATTAAAAAGGAAATAGGTGATTGTGAACCTGTTTGTGTGTGTGTTTTTGTAAGGAAAGGGGAAATATGTCATCTTGTTTTGAAGAGCGAGAAGAGCCATACATAAATACATCTGAAAGGAGTTCACACGGTTTACAGAGGGAAGACATAAAATGTTTTAGGATTAAATTGGCCTGAGATAACACGTGGGTTGCAACCTACTTGTTTGCAGGAACACATTGTTATGCTACCCAAACAAATGTTTTGTGTATAGTACATGGCTACCATACATTATAATAAAATGCTCAAAACAAACTACAGAGTAAAATCTGGAAAGTAATATTCATTCTGATATATTTTTATATATTTTGGCAAACCATATGTAGGGAGAAAGGCTAATGATACTAAAATAGAAATCTTATATTCCTAAATAGGTACAGATGCTGCTCTCTTTTACCTTTTTTTTCCCATGTGACCTCACTAGTAATGTCAATTCCAGAGCCGGATCTTCAAAAGCTGACTCACGTAAATAATCCTTACTCCCCTAAGTAGTTTCATTAAAGTAAAATGGGATCATGTAAGCAGGGATTACTCTGGTGAGCAAGAGTTTGCAGGATTAAGTCCCTACACTGGAAATTCTATCCTATGGTAAGAAATGGTCCATAGTCAGGGCCTGATATAGTGAGGTGCTGAGCACATCCTTGCAGTATGAAACCCTTAATGGTAATTTGGCCCTAGAGCTCTGTATCAATGGTCTGATATGAGTGAGGTCAGAGTCAGGTCCGTAATAAATTGCGCTGAACTCCATGTCTTTTAATTCCCTCTTACACCTACCAGCACACCTGGTGATTCTTAAAGCATTTTACAACCATTAACCAATAATCCCCCATAGCATTACAATGAGGTGGGTAAGGAATATATGGAGATCACTTTGACAGTGAAATGTGGCCACCTCTGGTACAGAGTGGAATTGTTGTTCAATAGCACACAGCAGCAGTACACAACTGTTAGGATAGGAAGCAGAGAAAATTGGATCCTGATCTGTGAATTCTTAGGCTGGAGAGTAACTTTACTTGATCTCAGTGGGGCCACACATATGAGTAAAGTCACTCGGTAGTCAGTAGGCAGACCCGGGGCCAAATCCAGACCACCAGACACTTTTGAATAGACCACAAAATCTTTTTACAGTATTTACTTACAATTATCATCATTGTTATTATTTTTGTATTACTTTCTCTGGAGTCTGGACCTTGACTATACCTTGACCAAGAAATTTGGACCTTGACAACAAATAATTGATTAACCAAGGTGTTTGCAGCATTGGGCAAGCAGAACTTAATTTCCAGTTGGAATTTGGTCTGGCACCAGAATTAACATCTCTCCTTTTCTTATGATGCACAAAACTATTTTATCAACTAAATCAATATTCCAGATGGTGGAAATAATTGAGCACTGAAATTTACATTTTTGGGGGATATTTAATTATCACAAGTGGTCAAGAACTTGGCTTAGGGCTCATCCAAAGAGTGGCACTGGTAGATGTATAGTGCCTTCAAGCACAAAGCTGGGATATTGATATAACACTTAGAGGGAAGAGTGCCCCTTACTGAATTGCCATTTATTGTAGATCCTAAATTTCTTCTGAAGATCTCCAAACCACAAACTGATCTTGCCTGTCGCTTTTTAGCAATAGTGAGCTCTGAATGGGTCAAAGCAACAGGGGAAATGAAAATAACTTTAAAAGTAAAGACGTACAGCTAAGAAATCAATCGTTCAGAAAGCCATAGTTTATTTTAAAAATATATCCATAGAAGGACTCATTATTTTTTACATTTCAGAAGCAGAAAATCTGCTAATGGTTAATGAAGGGGCCACAGGAAATAGAGAAGGGAAGAGACACATAGGAAATATCCCACTTCCTCCCCCCACACAAAATCAGCAAATTTTTGGCTTTTGTGCACCAGATGAACAAAAATAAGGCTGCCAACTTAATGTCTTTTGAAATTTAGAGTTTGACTCAAGGCATAATTTTACAATTTGAAATAGATATCACTTTATGAAAACAACTTTTAAAAAGCAAGAACAACTAGAAAAGAACCACAACCACATTGTCCCATAATTCAACTGCGAAACCCCATGAAAGTTCAGTCTTCCAGGGCCTTCCACAGTTTGGAATTATAGTTATCTATCAGCTAAAAAGAGGGGTAGGTAATGCTGTGTGTGAAATACAGAGATTTTCTTGTATGAAAGGATTTTTTTCAGTTCCCAAAATATATCTGTAGTGGTTGAAACAGAGATGTAAAATGAAATAAATAAACTAGCTATTAACAGAACTGCCAGTTGCTGTATCTCAAGAGTGAAGACATATGGTAATTCACTGCATTCATGATGACCTTTTTTTTTTTTTAAGTATTGTTAGTAATAGCTATTTCTATATACAGTATTTTAGAGCAGATACTTGGAATGTTTAATATGCTGCCTTCTCCTATTTCTTTTCTGTGGTTATCAAACAAAACTGCTACTGAGGGGATTTCTGCAAAAATATTTGTTAAATGTTCATGCCATATTGAAATTAATAGGATTTTTGCCTGCATGAAGGATTGCAAAATTGGGCCCTTAGTGGTAGGTTAAAAAGAAAGTATGTTCCAATACATCTGTGGTTTCTATATCTAATTGCCTTCAGTGGAAACCAAATGTTTATGGAAGCAGAAAGAAGTGAAGAGTGTTTTTGTTATGGGGTTTTTAGGGTAGCCTGAGACCAATGAATAGAGGGTATGTATCAGAAGTTTTCCTGGAGGGGATAGTGACTTACTTATTTATTATGCATTTTTATAAGTGTTCCAGGCCTTTCATCAATGTTGTAGTAACCACTAGCCTCCAGCAGTGAAAATGAGTGTCCTGATGCTGCTGATGAAAAGGAATGTACCTCTTATGAATCCCAAACATAATGGGGAAAACTGTATCCCAACATATTCCCGACCCCAGCAAACATTACCCCCATTTCTTATATCCAGCTATGCAGCCTCAATTGGATGATTCCAATATTAGATATGCTTGCATTTGGCTTTGAAATGTCCAGGTAGGAAATTGTCTGTATTGTTCCCTTCATCGTTCTGGTGGATTTTTATCTGTCACTTGTATGGGAGAAACCCATCTTTTCAGTGTGATATAAATGAGCATCTAAACAATGTTTTGGACTTAAAAGAACAAAAGCCCAGTTTTGTTGATGCCTATCAAAATCTACTTTTTATTGGTAGTTTGAGATGGATTCTATGCTAATTTCTCCTGCTTTCTTGAATTATGGCCTACCTAGACACTGTCGCTGGGATCTTCATCTATTAATCATGGAAGCTGCTTTCTTATTCGGTTGCCATAGTTTCAGTGTCTCAGATAGTGTTGGGGTGCCTTGGGAAAGGCTTGAGATATACTAGGACTTGCAAACCTTGCTGTTATTTTGGCACTAGTAGAGCTCTAAAAGAATAGAAAACAGCTTCCAACATAATTCAGTGTTGGATTAAAAGAGGCAACTCCTAGATATGTCTCTCTGGACCTTGTTATGTGAACATCCAGCTGATTTTTTAATCTCAAGATTTGCTTCTTGCTAAGTCTTGCTGGTAAAAATGTACAGTTCAGAGACTAATGGCTACTTTTATCTATTGCAAGAGCAGGAAAGGCTTTTCATTAGGACTGTTGGTAAATGGTTGGGTAAATTAGGGCATTTAGGGCTTACTAAGCAGTCCAGGTAATCTGTTTTAGAATCTCTTGGGCCTAGGTACATGACATCATCTTTTTGACAGAGTAAACATTTGTTTAGTTTCCATTATTAGCTTAATTTAACCTTTCCTTTTTGGGGAGGGAGGTCTCCGTTCACAGTGAGGAACATTTTACTGGCTACAGTGGCCATTTGAGTTATTCAGCAGGGAAAAAAGGAAGTAAACTTTTGGCATTCAGAACTAGTTCTCTTTCAGCACTGTATGAGAACAAACATTTACTTTTCTTTAAGGTTGTAGTATCTGTTTTTAATTATAATATTAAAACATTTGTAGCTTTGTATAGGCAGAAGTAGAAGCAGATACTAGTAGCTCACCTGTAAAATGGTGTCTTGTTTGATAGTGGGGGGAAAAGTGGTAGACTAGTAAACTGGTATAGTAAGAAACACTAACTATAGCACAATATGCATTTCTCACTCTAATTAATTATTTGTGTCTGTCATATATGATGTAAAATACTGCACAGCTTTCTTTTGGTAAGAAAATTATGGATCTGCCTGTCTTCCATTGAAGCAAAATTCCCATTGACTTCAGCGTGAGAAGGAATGAACCATTTGTTTTTAGCAGATTCTTAAATCCCATTTTCTGTTCGATTTTATTTCCAGTTTCTCAAACAGGAATCAAGTGCTTCCCTCCAGTTTTAATAATGCAATTTGATTCCCGTATAGATAAACTTGACCAGTATTTTCCCTTCAAAAAAGAAACCTGTAAAATTCATATCAAGCAAGGCATCATACTAAAAGCTGTGCAGTGAGATTAAAGAAAGCTTGACTTCATTATAAATGGAACTAATCTGAAAAATTTGCCCCTTTTTACTGTAAAATGGCTAGCTTCATTCAAGGATGAGCTTCAGAGCTTCAGTTTGGGATTTCACTACACCAGCTTATCAGTTTTCCAAAAAGATCAATAGTTTTAGTACATGTGCCTACTGTACATAACCCTCCTTCATGAATTATACCAAATGACTGATTTCAAAGTCCAACAATTTAAAGTAAATTAGAGGGGATAACAAGGCTTTAATTGCTGTTAGCTTCTGCAGATTTCTGGGCCCAGAAATCCATATAGTGAAGTTTTGTACTTTCATGTGACACAGAAGTTTTTGATCCTGTGGTGTGACTTTCCCCTAGGCTGAAATTAGCCCCCCAAATCTTTTCCATTAAACAGAGAAAACATGTGTTAGTGTATCCAGCATTGTGGTAGCTTGATGATTTAACACTTTAAACGGATATGCCCTGGTCACTTTACATTTCCCTTATGGATGGGAGTAGGTGGTTTCAAAAGCAAACTGCTATTAATGAAAATTAATGAAAAAATACTTCAGTTCAAAGGCAGTAAAGACAGTTTGCACTAGTTGAGCTTTCTGCCACCAGAACTTGTAGTACTCCAGTTAGTCTCAGGTTAGACAAGGTATTGTTCATGCAGCTTTCAGGAAAGAAAGCAGCTCTTTTGTGGGGATGATAGTCATATATAATTTGGAGTTTAAATAACCTTAATTAACAATTTTTGATTACATATTTTTGTGCCTCCAAGGCATAGTCATATCTGAAGTTATGTTACTTCAAAGCATTGTTTTAAGCAGCAAGTTAACTACAATTGTATTGTCTTTGTATGTACATTGTGCCCAGTCCTGTTCCTATTGAAGTCAGAGGCAAAACTCCCCAGGATTGGTCCCTGAGTATATTTTCAATTTAATAAAATATACAGTTGATTTGAGGTTGGGCAACTAAAGAATGTGTACACATCTCTTCGTAGCGAAACTGTAATATTGTAACATTGAATCCCCCCCCCCCCCCCCAGTGTAGACCAGGCCTGAGCATCATCTGCAAATTTTGCCATCTCACTGTTTACCCCTTTTCCCAGATCATTATGAATATGCTGAACAGCACTGGTTCCAGTATAGACCCTTGGGGGACACCACTCTCCATTCTGACAACTGACCATTTATTTCTACCCTTTGTTTCCCATCTCTTAACCAGTTACTGATCCATGAAAGGTCCTTCCCTCTTATCTCATGACTGCTTACCTGGACCTTAGGTCTGGGCAGCATCAGTAAATGGGTGCTATGCACCCACTGCTTCCCTCCTAGAGAAGGGGGATGGGGAAAAGTGATGGGGAGAGTAGTTGGAGCCTTGGCTTTGCTTCCCCAGTGTTCTGGTACAACTGATAATGTTGTGGGTTGTGGGTAATGTTGTAAGGTGGTGCTGGAACAGGCCAGCAGCAAAGTACTACCTCCCATGGACACATGACAGAGGAGTGGGGAAGCAAGGTGGGATTTGTGCCACCAAGAGGCACAATTTATCCTCTGTACTACTCCTGGGGTACACCTATTTGTCACCCCATACACAAGTCTTGTTCCAAAGTAATGATCTAGTCCCAGGGGCCTCTCCATGGAGTGAGGTACTACCCAACGTCAGCATGGCAAAATCTGACTCAGTATTTGTTTTGAAACACCTTTTTCATTATCAGGTACCTCAGAGCAGACCTCAACCTATTAATTACAATCTTCAAGCCCAGTTGATGAATCATCTCATCAAAGCCCGGTTATCTTTCATAGTACTTAGCTTCTAAGAATAGCTTTCTACTGAACATAGGGTATAATACATTAGAATTTTAAATTAAATTTCTGCGCGTGAACAATAAATTTGTAGCTTACATAAACTCCTAGTACCATTTGACCCATCAGTTTTAGAATAATTTGTACTCATTAATTATAAATGCTCAGTTTTTGCATTTATGACTTACAGATCTTTAGCCATCTTACTGAGAAAGGACCTAAATTAAATTGATTTTTAATATTTGCTGTAATGTGTTCTAGGAAACTGATTACATAACATAACTTTTCAGAACTGTACTCATCTAACAAGATTTCCTCTAACAGAAATAAATTCACGCATAGATTTATATGGATTTTTTTCTTGGGGCAGAGTGGAGAGAGGAAAGTAATTTCATTTTTTGCAAACAAATAATAAGACAAACTTCTTTTTAGTGGCTCTTTTGGGTCCCAATACTGCAGTTCAGGCAAAAAAAAAAAATCCTTGAATTCCATAGGAGTTTTTCCTGAGTAAGTCCTGCAGAATCTGGCCCTTAAAGAGATATTCTGGGAATGGGAAAGCCTTTTGCATAAGCTATTACACTTCTTAAATTATCTTCAAGGTGTTTCCTTTTAGTTCTGAGGAAGGGAAGTTCACTGTGTTCAAATACTGATTAACTTCCTCACCAGAAGCATATTCGTAGGGTGGTGTCGTCTTTTTTCGCCTTTTATCCTGTTCTGAACATAAGACCCAGAGATATTGCCAGAGCATTTCCTTTCCCAAGGTCCTGTTCTTGTTTAACAGTCCAAAGGGATAGTTAGCCAACCTGGAGCTAACAGACTGAAAACCTGGGATAGAAGGTGGATGGATGACTGACCACTGGAATAACACAGTTCTTTCATTGACAAGATATGTTTCCCAGTATAGTATATAATTCAAATATGTTTATAATAAAAGTTTGACTATACAGACACTACCCGGGTTATGGAAGACCCGACTTACGCAAATTCATACTTATGGAAAAAGTTCCATAAGCCAGAAATAGGATTTTCGAGTTGCAGAAATTTTTGCGTAACGTACGGGTATACGTTTCCGACTTAAGCAAAATTTGAGTTATGCAAGGCTTTCCGGAATGGAACGATTGCGTAAGTCGGGGGGCATCTATAATTGGAAAAACTGTTTAAATATAAAAATACAGTCTGTGTAATAATTAGACCGTGTTCTCAGACAAAGGTATTCTATTTCCTTTTTAACAAGTGCTTTACATTTTAACAGATATATGTTTATGTAATAGTTATATTTATCTGTGTTTATGTCTTAAGATATCCTGTGTAACTGAAATGCTGGAGATGACATCACTTGCAAAATCATAAATAGCACCTAGCAAGTGTTGTTTGTAACATTGTGCTGAAAGTAAATGCTGATGTACTGAAGAGGAAAGGAAAATGTAGAATGTGTAATGATTGTTAATGTCAAAGAAGGGATCTGTAAGAATACATGTATTGATTCACCTTGAATAGCAAATCAATTCTTTTAGACATTTTTCAAAAATGGTTAGTAATCAGTGTTAGTTTAAAACAGATGGAAACACTGATTGTCATTGCAATCCAAGAATCCTAAGAACTTTTCAGAATCTAAATCTCCTCTATAGTATTTTCTGAAAACAGGGCCTAATTCTGCAGTCCTGATTCATGCTAAACCACAGGATGCAACTCGTGGGGCCCAATCCTGCAAATCTTTTTCAGGCAAGTAGTCCTTACCTATGTGAATCATCTAATCAAAGCCAATTAGATTGCTCATGTGAGTAAGAACTAGTTGAGTGACTACTCATGAAGTTTTTGAGACTACTCACAAGAGTAAGGGTTAGGAGGATCTAGTGCTCAATCTATTTACACCTAATTCACAAAATTAAGGGCCAATCCTACTCCAAATGGTAAAATCCCAATTTATTTCATTGGGAACAGGATCGATCTGTAAGCGCCCAATCTGATTCCCACTCAGATCAATGGAAGGACTCCCACACATTTCAATGGGCACTCAATCTGGGAGATTTTCAACTCTCTAAAGAAATGAATGAGAAAATTCCATGACATTCAATCCATGAAGAAGTGCTTTATTTCTCTACGTATATAAAGGTGTGAGTCTGAGTTAGTAGTTGTATTGAAGAAATAATATCTTTTAGAGTCCATGTGGTTGAAGGAGTTTAGATGTGAACTTTTTTCAAAAGTTAAACCTGGAAAAGCTTGTTATTTAGTGTAGCAAGACTGAACCACACTTCCAGGTCACAATTTTGTTTACTTCTTCTGGAGTCAATAGCCAAAAATGAGCTGCTGTATCAATTCCTGAGGAGATAAACAAGGAATTCTGCAAAGATGAGTGAAATACACTTACACCCTTAGACTTTGTCTTTCTAGAGAGTTCTGCAGGTAGAATTTACTTGGAGAGTATATGTTGCATTTTCATTAGTTGGGACAGCAAAATTGGCACAAAACAAGCAACATTCCTTAGTGTTATATAGGAGCTTCAGAAAATCCCTATACTTTCAAGAGAAAAAATTTGTCACTTTATCACAAAGCTAGTTTTAAAATCAAGTCTTCTGTAAAAGTACCACTAACAATAAAGTGCCTAAGGGAACAAAGAAGGGCTTAGCTAGATATTTTTGTGTTGAAAATTAAAAATATTTGTCTTAAGTGTTGTTGTTTTTTTACCTCAGCAATTTAAATGGTGAAAACTAATAGGAAAATATGCATTTCTTTCGTGTTCCTTTTCATGTTACATATAGTCTGCCCTCTTGTGTTTATAAGTCTCAGTGCAGACACTCTTGTCAGACAGATTTTAGTAAGGGTAGTGAAAACACTGAAGAGAAATAGGAAAAGACAGAGCCAAGCAACACTTTTCAAATGCCCTGTAGCTTTTATGTTCATGTGTTGTCTTGCTGTTTATAAGTAATATAAGAAGCAATGCAGTTGATAGCTTTTTGCAATAGAGACTGCTGATATCTCAAACTGGGTTAGTGAAACTGACTCACAGACATGCACTCAGAGCCAATTTACAGCAGTGAGTAAAGGCCATAATGTGTCTGATTCAAATGAGATTCACTGCCTGCCCTGAGGAACTGCTGCTAGGATTAACATACACTTTTAGGGTCCAATCCTGCTTCTAATGAAAGTACTGGTAAAATTCCTGTTTAATTTCAGGGGTAGCAGGGTCTTGCCCTAACACTCCGGGATAAATAGGAATGTCAGGATATACAAGTGTTAACCATTTAGATATGAAATAATACAATTTTTCCTGCATCGAGGCCATGGCTGTTCATTTTGGCAGTACTTCATCTCAGGTTAATATTAAAATAGTGTGGTCTAGCTTTAGCTCTAAATGATTTGGTTTTCTGATTATCATGCAAAGGGGAATTCCTAAAATGGCAGATTAAGTTCAAACAAATTAGCTGGATTTTCCTACAAAGAAAGGAAGGGGGCAAGCAAGAAAGATTTCACGGTCTTTAAACAGTCTCTCTCCCCTCTCCCCCCCGGTGAAACAAGAGAGTAAAAATGGCTCCAAATTATTAAATAGTTTCTGGCAATAGTCCCAACTCTCCCCCTTACTCAGATGAAGTATATTTTTCTGGCTCACAGGAGTATTTATTCCCTATTTTATGTTTTAAACAAATATAAGCGTTTTGAAATGTAAAAAAGTTTTTGGAGGATGCAGAAAAATAGGCTGCCACAGTTCAGTATTAAGTGAGTGCTCAGCAGCACAAAGAAAATTAAGGTCAGTTGCTGTTTTTATTGTAAACCATGTTCATAATTCAACTAGTGGTGGGCCTCCCCTACATATCCAGATCCTGATGGATCCTGAGCCTTAGCATCCAGATCTGACTTCCTCAAAGCTTGGTGTGTATTTGGATCTAGGATTTTGGTTCAGGTCCACTTCAAAACTCAATGGTTTTAAAACATTTCATTTGCATTGTGTTGAAACAGGGCACAAAAGCTATCAACCTTTACACCATTTATTGCTTTAAAACTTATCAACTTTTAGATCTGGAACAGGCAAAAGATAATTTTTGTAGTGTTTTTTTAACCACTGCCTGATTATCAGCATTTAGGGCCTAATTCTTAGTGTGCTCAAGTCCTATTGAAGTCAGAGGGTTCTATTTCAGACTTTTCTCCAGATCATTCTGCTTGGGGATGAGGTTTATGTGTATGGAGTGAATGAAGGGCCATGCAGACCCTTTGAGATCCATGAAGATCCCAAGAAATGTGCAGAAGAGCAAAGCCATCGTCTCAGAGGCCCTGTGACAGGGGCTTCCTAACCCTCCTTTGCCTCAGGGCAGTGTGTCACCATAGATTCCCTCCTGCCAGGGCATATTCATCTAGTATTTGCCACTTTTGCCCCAGGCCCATACCCTTCACCGCCCACTCCTCAGTCACAGATCTATAATCTTACACAAGTCCTCTGGGGAGGCAGTTAACCTCCCTTTCCATGGGAAAAGGAGAGGATCGGCGCACAAAGGGTTCCCTCAGCACACCGATCTGAGCGGGGATAATTAGGTGTGTTTCTTTCTTTGCATTATTATGAATGTTTATAATATGTTTCAGCCCCAAATGGCAAGGGACTAACAATGTAAATAGCATAAAATTCAGATGTGAATAAAATGAGGGAATTAGGCAAATCTGAAGTCTTTCTCTCCCTGGGTGTGTCATGGGAGTGAGCTACCTACGCTCAGATGTGTGAATGAGAAGAAGGATGATGCCTGATTGCTTCACTGGTGCCTCCTACCTGCCAGTAAACCAACTTTTCCAGTTAAGCCATTTATTTATTTGGATTCATAAGATGTGCTAGTTAATAATCTTTTAGCATACATAAACATTTAAAAACTGTACTTAAACTGTCTATAACTTATCTCAGTGTCAACCAAAGACTCTCCAGCCATCTACTCCAAAACCCTAATCAACAGCCCTCTGCCCGTTAAAGAGCTTGGGAAAATATGTGGGCCTTGCAGTACATCCTGAAGGTCACCAAAAATGTAGTCTGGCTGACAAAGGTGGGGATGGGGAGGAAGGAGTTCCAAAGGCAAAGACCTTTCATTGAGAACACCCACTCACCAATCCCATCTCTTAAACCAATATGTTAACTCTAGCTCCTTTGTGCAACTGACACAGAGTCAAACAATAAGAGAGGTGGTCTCTGTGATGATGCCTAGATTATGATGGGTGTGGCTAGGAAGAAGAACATCTGTTTAATAAAGGGGAGGACCACACTGAGGATAATGTCTGAACTGGCTTTCAGTTGGAGGTAGGAACAACAAAATAGTGGACAAGCTCAAATGCCTGGGGTAGCCTACTATCTCTAACACAGAAAAAATTGTGTTAAAACACAATCTTAGAACATATGATTTCCTAGAATGGTGCACAGTACTTCCATTAATGTCAGTGGGGGTTCAGCATGCAAAACAAGAGCAGTATTTTTGGCTACAGCTTTAATTTAATCTAACAAAAGCAAGAACATTCAAAGTTAAGGCTGTCGCTCTGTGGTTTAAACTCATTCTATTCTGCCTTTATGTTACAGTACACAATATAAAAGATCAAACATGGTCTGGAAGCCTGCAGTACTAAATGGAAAGTTAAAGATGGAATGGCTCCATTAACTACATTTCTTTGCTTTCCTTGACTGAAATGAAATCCTTAACATTCTTTAACCAAGCATTTTGTCTCTAATACACAGTTTTAGTTCTGTTAACCCTCCGTTGGCTAAAGTAGCTATAGGGAGATGTGTCCTCCTGGTTCAGCATACATCTTAGAGCAATAAATAATACATTAGTTACCTAGCGGTAACACCTGTGAGTTTCTCAAGAGAGGTTTTAGAGACATCTTTGGAAAGTAAATAATGTTTGAAAAATAGTTTATATGACAAGCTGATACCTACTGTGTATGTTCAGTACAAAAGCTTCCAAGCTGAAAAAAAGACCTTCCAGATAGCCTTTTGCACAGCAACACTTCTAAGGTGGTCCAGTACAAGGTATCAGATTATCTACCTCATCTACATTTTCTTTGGCTGGAGCTTCACCCTATTTGAATTAAATGGACGGTGCTGTATTGATTGTAAATCCCCCGCACAAAAAAAACCCTTCATTAAGCTGAAATGAAGATTGCAGGAACACATCAGTGGTTTGCATGTATATTACCTTTCAGGGGTAAAAAGAAATAAATTAAATAAAGTTGTAACCCAGTAAATTCAGAGTTAAGGTCAAGCTCACAAGAAATTCTCTAAAAGGACAGGCAGTTGCAGTGATGGTAGCCTTTGGTTCTTGGCAGGTGACCTGCCATCCTAACTCTTGGGTCACTTGTGGAGGAAGAATAAAGACATCCAGGGGAGTGAGAGTGTGACATTAGCCAGGGTACAATCTGGACTGTTGAACAGCTGTCTCTCCCCGGTTCTCCAACCTAGGGTACCTCTTACAGTGCTTTACTGTGAGAACAGTCACTCTTGGCTGGTTAACACACAGTGTCCAGCGTGTCCCAGTTACATGGTATTGCATGCTCCTAACTAGCCATTCATGAATTAAACCGCAGAAGAACACCAGCAAGCTCTCTAATCCCAGACTTTACCCCAGAAATGTGCATCTTGCACTGTCCACCACACTGCTGAATAATGCAAGTTCATATAAAGTCTGTCATTTCATCAGTGGAAAATGATATGCACCAACCTTATTATCCCAAATGGAGCTTCCCACACACTTTAATCCAAACACACTGGTTAAGATAAAACAGTTAAACAAGTTTATTAACTACAAAAAGATAAGAAAGATTTTAAGTGACTACGAGCAATGAGGCATAAAAGTCGGGATTGGTTACCAAAGAAATACAAGATAAAATGCGAACTGATGGCTAACTTAACAGACTAACAGAATTCAAAGCAAAGGCATTTCTCTTACCGCACTCTGCAGTAAATTTCACAGGCTGGGTCTCTTTCCAGCCTGGAACCCTTCCCCCTTAGTTCAGTGTCCTTCAGGTATTCATTGATGTCATGAGCATAGAGATGGGAGGAAGATGAGTGAAGTCAAGCATTATCCCCCCTTGCTGAGTCATGGTGACAAAACAGTCTCTTTTGGCTGTGAGGTTTGAACCATCCCTGTGATGGAATGTAAATTTCTGTTTACCCCTTCCCCTCTGCTGGAGAATGTCTCTTAAGCAGGCGATATAGCACCTGGCTGGGGTGTCAGTGTGTCTTTGTCTCTGAGAAACGGGTTTGAACCTGCTTTTCTTAACCTTGGAGCATATTATAACAATATTATACAGTGGAGTCTTGTAACTTTATATACAATGCTGCTACACATATTTTATCAGGACAATAATGTTCAGCAGATTATGACCTTTCAAATGATATCTCACAAGGCATATTTTGTTCAAAATCTATCATAACCTTATAAAAAGGTACCGGTTGTCACAGGAGACATTCAGGGAACATTTGAGGGAGAGGGGCTATAGGGATCCAGGAGGAACAGGTCTCTGGGTGGGCCACAGGGGGACTTCCAGGACTTGAGGTGGGGAGGTGTGTACTGGCGGGAAGCTCTGAGGTTCAGGAGCTGAAGTGGGGAAGAAGCAATAGCACCTTTCCTGTCTTCTTCACCTTACAAATCTATGGTTTGCACCAATGAGATTTCTTTATGATGAACCCTTCCATTAAAGGACCTCAGGAGATCCACAGTGTGTGTGGCGGGGATGGGGGTGGGGGGGAGGGGGACAGTCAGAGAAAACAGAAGGTTTAGGGAACAGGAGATCATCTTCCCATAGAACGCCTGAGATTTGTAGGTGGGGAAAAATAGAAGTCCCCCACTTGACTTCTCTTTCCTACAAAGTCTTAGGAGACTTGCTGACCCCTCTTGGAAGCCTTTGGTGGGAAAATAGTCTTTTCACCATTAACAAGTGATTGGGTTAGAACTGGAGGTCTAGCTCTCAAGAACAAGAGCTTGATACTTACTTGTAGAGAAAGAAGATTTGCCTTCCAACAGTCATTTGACATTCCACATGAGGTTCATCAAAGCCAACGTTGACACTCTTGATTCAAAGCAAATAGGTTTTTAAATTAGAATTGAAATTCTGGTTCTGAACAGCTAAAGGGCAGTACAGTAAATTTTATTGCTCTCCTGCTTGCTTTGTAATAAAGTGGCAAAAAAATTAGAAGACATTTTGAACTCTGGTGAATACCTCTATTTTTAGGGTGTCCAAAATTAGGAGGCTAATTCACTTCAAACTTTGGACCTTGGTAGAATAATTCTACTTCAACCTCATCCCTAACCTATCAAGCACCACCTATCAGATGCTTTTAATGGATTTTATGGAAAGGGGTCAATTTGGGGCCTCTAATGGAAACTGTTTTAATCTTAAATCTACAATAGGTTGAAGGAGGCTTTTCCAAGCATTGGTCTTGAAGCAGTTATAACAAAGAAAACATGTTGATGATCCTTGCTGAACTACCCACTCATCCGTGGAGGGTCAGACCAAGGTTGCGGCATTTGACACAGCTTGCATTGCTGCTGTCCATGCTCTACCTCTTCTGTGATGGGCAGGGGCATTTCTGGCATTTTTCATAAGGCTTAAAGAACATGTTTATTGCAAAGAATATATTGCAGTGAATTTCCAAAACCCAAACTGCAATGGAAGTATTCCCTGACATATTCAAAATACAGAAGTACTGGACTTTTCAAATGAGTGCTTTATAAAAATGATTAATCCCTACCTTGATTAGGAACCTTGCTAGAGGAGCTTGTTCATGTTATTCTTTTAAATGTAATTCATTAGTAACAGCTGTGATTTTTTTTCAAATATTTTGATTTTTTTTTTAAGAGGACAGATTTGAAAAATTATTTTAAACTGGGCTTTTCAAAGCTAAACGTGCTTGACAATGTCTCATTAATAATTAGATGGACTTGCTCCTACTTGGATAGGCTGCAATTAACTGTCTTTGGTTCGAACAGACAAACTGTCTTTTCAGTTCCTGGAGCGCTTTGTGAATGTTTTTAGTATTGGTTGCCTGTGTGTTTTGAGAACAAGTGCTAAAACCTGGCTTTATTATAAATGATGCTATTTTGTGCCAAACTATTTGAACTCAGCAGAAACCTGTCATAGCTACATTATAAATTAAGTTACACATATATGTATACCATACATATTTTCTAATGGTAGTTATTTGTTTATGACCCATGTCTGAATTGGTTTATTCATGGTGCAGTGCTCCATGGAACGTGACAGCATTCAGAATGTAAGGACCTTGATTGTCTTCCCTTCCCTCCTACCCATCCCCCATCTGCATGGAAAGTAGCCCTGATTAAAGGAGCCAGAACATACTCAATCGGTAGTGCTGTGTGCTATTGAATCCATTGTTTTATTCTTCCAGTAAGAAGCCAAATCTCATTTTATAGCACAATGTGTTGTAGAATTTTCACTTCATTAGGACAACAGGCTTCCCTATGTCTCTGTTTTTCCCATTTATTGCTACTGCTGACAGTACTGTACTGTTTTCTGCAAGTGTGATTATAATCTACTTCTCTGAAAATTTGGTCCCTAATATTATCAGGGAATACAGGCACCATATACTATACCATTTGTATACTAATGATCTTGTATACTAATGAGATGAAGAGACAAAGATGGCAGTGTCTCTGATATGTATTCTTAGTGTAGCTTTTTGGACTTATTTGGAGTTTCAGGGTGGTCTTGGGGGAAGAGTTTTGATAAAGCATTTGTTGTGTGTCTTAACATTTGTTAACATTGAAATAAAACATTATTAAATGATTCATTCATTGTGAAACCACAAAGTTAGAAATGTAAAAATACAATTAGATCAACATTATGATATAGATAAAAATACCATAGGAAAACAAACATATTTGTTTGAAATTTGTCAAAATTTCTGTATATGCCACCTATATGTGGTGTTTATGTGATGAATGGCAGAGCCACACATTAAATAGCATTTGTTATGTATCTTTGGCTACCTCACCTGCATTTTGCCCACTAATATATCCCTCCTGGGATTACTTACAACATTCCAAACTTAGAAGCATCTTCATACAGCTGCAATTTTCTTCAATAAACAACCCACCAGAAAAATGTGGCCCTCTTTTACCCAGTAAATGAAGAATCATGTGCCCAAAACTACACTTTGCCCAAGATCAAGGACATTATTCAGTCCTGCCCACAGTGAGAGGTTTAGGGATTGATATCTTCTGACCTATCTTCAGGGTTAGAGAAGCATACAGCTGAGTATCAAACCCCATAGCTCTAAACTATTGGAAAAATATAGATCTGTATACTGCCAACCAGACACAAGGCACTTTCTTCCCGGGACATTTTTAGATACCAGAATTTAAAATGTTGACATTATTATGTACAGAAAGGCTAATTTGGGTCATTCTGAGGTTTCCAGCGTTGTCTTGTTCATAATTTCCCCCTTCGGAATTCTGTTAATTTGAATGCTGAGTAGCTAAAACAGTAGGCTCAGATGTTAACAAAGGGATACAAAAATAGTACCAAGTGCTAAGTGTGCTTTAACATTGTTATTGCTAACAGTTTTCAACAATAATGTGCACAGAGCCTTAATTTCATGCCATAGTTCCACACCCTTTGGCTGCTACTGTCTTATTTTGAAATATTATGAAAATCAGATTTTTAATGGGAAATAGAGGAGGTTTTGAATGCTGATTCAAATGATAGAAATGATATTCCGGCTTTCTGCAGCATTTCTCAGCCTCTCACAACCAATGGAGGTAAAGGATGAGAGAACTATGGAGCCACACTGGTAACAGAATACCGCTATCAGAGAGCTTCTGTACAGCAAAATATTGTTAGCATTAGCAAATTTGCTAGGTTATTTCACAGTGCTGATTTCAAACCCCAGAACTGGAGCATTGAAGCTCTGCCAGTATCAAGTAACATTTGAGATAATTCTTTCTGTAACCTTTTTGCAATCCATATAAACATTGCTGACATTGTAAAATTTGTAGCAGACCTTCAGTCTAAAAGTGCAGTTCAGTTTCACTCACCATGGAAAACAAGTGTTACTTATGGTTTTGTCTGTTGTATGAGAGAATCACAGGTTTAGGGAATTGGCATTGGGAGTAGATTGCATTAAGCGGATGACAAAAATCTGCAGGCCTCTGAAAATATATGCAAGAAAGGTGTTAATAAAGGATGGATGCGTGTTTATACAATATGATCTTTCGGAGTACTGCTCAGTAGCTCATTAACATTCAGTATGTACCAGAACTGATACAGGCTTTGTAAAGTAAAATGGAAATACGGATAGATAATCTCTCTTTGTATGGATTATATAGAAGAGGTATTTGACTTAATTATCAGAGACCTATTTACATGCTGCATGTGAGAGAAAGGAGGGATGGCTTCATAATCGAAACACAGGCTGTGGAGTTAAACTATTTTCATTCTAATCCCCACTCAGATTCAGACTTTTACACGACCTTGGGGAAGTCACTAAACCTTTTTCTCCCTTAGTTCCCCCCATCTGTAAAATGGGGATAGGTTAAATTTATCTGGCAGGCGTATTACAATGTTAAATTAATTAATGATTGCGGAAGATGCTGCAGAAGTGCAGTTTATTCATTTATTTAATAATAATGGCTAATATTATTAAAATGAATGTCTTATTACAAATTCATATGATAATTTTCCATTTATTACAAACGAAGGGATTTTTTTCTCCAGAGTTTTGCCTTCATGTTTTATCTTCCTCATTCATTTTTTGCAGCTGTTAAGAAAGATATTTGGTCTGACTTCCAGACTTGCTGGATACCCATCAATGACAGCTGCAGGGGCTCCCTCCCTCTGCAGATCAGGTCACTAGGTCTTTACTTTCAGCTCACAGGGTAAGTAACATTGGTATTACCTTGAGCCAGGTTCTACAGTTCTTTTTACGCAAATCTCCCATTGACCTCTGTATGTGTCGCACATGCATAAGGGCTTCAGGATTGTGCCCTTACTGGATTAGCTGACATGGAAGGTACATAACAAAAGCAACCAGATCCCCTTGCCCTTTTCCCAGAAAGATTATGAAGAAAATCGTTGCAACACACCAAGTTTTCATAGGCAGAGTCCATTCCCAAATGCAGATCTCACCAGTGGCACTAAAATGTGTCACTGGATAAGCTATGTCTGGTTAAAATTAAAACAAGACAATAGTTTTCAGGAAAGTTTTTAACTTTTTGAATTCCTCAGAATTCCAAATAAATACAGTATTGCCTATTCAAAAATCATGAGTCAAGACTCCAAAAAACATAAGGAGGTTGACTTCTAAATCATGAGATTTTGAAAAATACTTAATGTTGAGATCTTTTTATTGCCTTCTGGTTTTTGTGTCTTTGAAATTCACATTTTCATTCTTTTCTCCTTAACTATACAGGCTAGAACATAGGAGTTTTTTTTAAATAGAGATTTAGATTCTCATATAATCACATGATTCCAGAAGCAGAAGCTTTAAAGGAAACACCAAATATCATGTGACTCGTAATAAAGTGGCAAGAGTTAGGAACAATGGAACTATAAAAACATTGCTTTAAAAATGTAAAATGGGCACATTGCATTTCCTGACAATTGTTCCTCTGGGTTAGGGGTTCTCAAACTGGGGATTGGGACCCCTCAGGGGGTCACACGATTCTTACATGGGGGGTCGCGAGCTGTCAGCCTCCACCCCAAACCCTGCTTTGCCTCCAGCATCTATAATGGTGTTAAATATATAAAAAGTGTTTTTAATTTATAAGGAGGGGTTGCACTCAGAGGCAAAGGGGTTACCAGTGCAAAAGTTTGAAAACCACTGCTCTGGGTCACTCTGTTTGCAAACAATATTTATTTTTGTCACCTGTCACTTAGCACAAAAGATACCTTGAGTAATAAAGAAATGAAGGTTTGCTAAGTGGTTACATCATTCACTCATTGTCAGTCACCATAGTTTAAACAAGATAACGCACCACAGTAAACAAACAGTTTGTGAAACTAATGCTATTCCTGTGGATTTCAGGATTGCATTGATTTGGGGATGGATTGTTTGTGAATCTATTGTTGGATATACAACATGGTTTAAACAGGATTTCTCACACAATAAGAGACTAGTCAGCATGAGTAAGTATGGCAGAATCTGGCACATGGTGATTAATGCAGAAGAAACATTAGTATGGGAGAAACAGCCAGGCATACAGATAGCTCTTAATATGTACAGTTTAAAAAAAATAGCATTTAAGTCTTAACTTTTCACAGGCTGAAAATGAACATATTTTTGTATGAGAGAAAGATGAGAATAATTTTAGAACTGTATCAATAATAGTCTAGTGTGTGATACAAATCCAGATAAAGGTGACTCTCAGGGGGTAGGTGTTCAGCATAGTATGTGAAAAATATGATGCAGGAGTATGTTGAACTTTATTCCTTGAGCTTTACACAGAAAGTTTACCCTTTCATGGTCAGTGAAATTTTATTGAAAAAAATGCCATGTGCAGTGAAAACTATTTTATTAACCCCAAAAGCCTTCAGCACCTGAATCTAATGGTTGGTATTGGATTGGCACACCAATTTTATTTAAAAACAGGAATTAAATCCCTTTAATCAAGGCTTGAAACAGGAAAAAAAAAACAATGTTCAAGTGGGCAAGGTCACCCTAAATTGGCCAAAAGCAACAGAGGGTCCTGTGGCACCTTTAAGACTAACAGAAGTATTGGGAGCATAAGCTTTCGTGGGTAAGAACCTCACTTCTTCAGATGCAAGTGCCTTTTACAGATTCAGACTAACACGGCTACCCCTCTGATACTAAATTGGCCAGGCGCAGTTCCATAGTCACCAGCTACAACCGTAATGGAAGAATGTGCCAAAAAGCAGGGAAGAGGTCCAATATCTCTGTTAAAAATATATTCCATGGCTGGATAGCTGGGTTCTGTAGTTGGCAAAAAAACTTGTAGCTGCAGGAGCTAGCTTCTATGTTACAGCAGATACAGAAGGATAAGATAAACAAAAGAAGAACATTCTCAACCCCTACTTGTGGTCATTTGAAAGCCAGAGTAGAAAATACATGATGATTTACTTTAGCAAGCATCCCTTTCACCATTATTCACGAAGCCTGCATAATTTCCCATGGCAGAAATATTTCTCCAATAGCATTTAATATTTACTGTTTCTGCTGAAAGTTGCAGCCAATAAACTACTTTATTGGAGTATCTACAAGAGCAAGCAAAACAGGGACATGAAAACAGTAAGAGAATTTATTTAAAAATTCATAGGTATATTTTGTAGGATATGCTCAGCTCTAGTGATAAATTAATCAAATAGACTCCTGAAAGTTAAGGATGAAGAAGACATACTAGATTATTGAGCACATCCCCTAGCAAAAACAGGATATAGTCTGCAGGCAGAGCAAACACCAGATGTTAAACTGACATGATATTTGTTCTTAGCCAAAAGGCCAAGAGAATATTTATCGAGTACTTATAGATAGAAAAACCCATTTGCAATTCAGATGGGAACCAATAAGCAGCATAAAAAAGTTTGTGAAAGAAATAAAACTAATTCAGAAAGAGAAATGATATGTTAAGGTAAACATTGTGTGCTTGAATATTATTCATTAGTAGGTTCTAAGGAGTTTTAGATTACTGCCTGTTGTTATAATATAGTATCTTACTTCCACATAAAATCAATTAGTAGCAGTGAAGTTCCTGTTGGACTTCCTGGAGGTTACAAAGTATTATTCACTTACTTCTCCCACATTTTTTAATGTTCGGCTCATGGGAATTCTGTGCTCTAGAGGAACTACAATACCATAATTTTCATGTTTTGAAAGAAAAATTCATAGACCCTGACCACATATTCTGTATTTAAGAAAAGCTCCCCTTGACTTTAGTGGTCTGTAAAATAAGTGATAATTTCAGGACATATACACATTATGTACTGAGTCTGTAGATTAGTCATCACTTTTACCTAGAAGGTCTTATTCTGGGCTGTGACGAAGAGTACATAGTAGAGCACAGCTCATGGGGAAGTTCTGTGAAAGTTGTGCCAAGGGGCAATCCCAGTAGGTGGAAATCACCAGAGCATAAGAGCACTTTGGTTATATCCTCATTCTTCTGGCCACTTCCCTTATGTTGATGGCTTGGAGGGCAATAGTGCAGGCATGACTGTAGCAGATCTATGCCAGCAGAAGATCCCCTTACCAAAGGGAGTCCTCAAGTGGTTGGATCTGATAGGCTTATGTCAGTTTTGCACTGGGGGAATGGAACAAATAAGATGCTGGAGAATGACAGCCAGAAAACCATTTTGTGTTACTTGTTTGAAAAACTATGGTATTTACAAAGTCCAAAAAACACCACAAAGAATGAAAACCCAAAGAATATGACACAGCAGCTCTTTGTCATAAAACAAGGAGGGGCTTAGAAATGTTTCTTTGTTTAGCCTTGCAATTCCTTTTAATTGTAGAACATAATTATATTTTTGTTAGTCATTATACTTTAAACATATAAAACTGCCAAACTTTGTCAGAAAACTAATTAAACTAGACCTCAACATTTTGCATGCCGTATGGAACGCAACACCTGCACTATAGAGGATAGAATTCTTAGCTGATATGACTGGAGCCATATTCTATCAGGGTAAACAGAGACTGTAGACTTTACTGACTGGATTTGCTAGGAAGAATTAGCCTAGATTAGACTATTGTTTGGATTAGTTTTATCCTTATCACAGTGTTCAACAACACTTACTTGGGGAAAGGGCCTTTATTTTATTTATTCAGTGAGTGACTATAGTTTGTAGTTGAAGACAAATTCAGAAGGCCTTTGTATGAAATGAACAAGGGGAGCAAACAGCTTGCATGTGTAGATGTGTCATATTATATGGCTGACTGTAAAACAATAGTGTATAAATCCCCACTAGTGATCAAGGGGCAAGGTGAATAGGGAAACGTGTTTGCATGAGAAGGAATAGGCCAGTTCATGGCAAAGTTCTGCTATCTTAGCTGCAGCCTTGATAATTATTAAGTAACAGGAGCAGCAAGGGCAGAACATGCTGTGCTTTTGTTTGAAATACATTTCTACTTATAGTATTTCCAATAGTAATGCATGGGGTATTCAACTGATTAAATGAATCAAACTGCATGTAGTGCTTTACATGGAAAATTTCTATGATGGACAAGAGACTGAGTTGGGTTAATACCTTGCTATGCACTCAGGAGAATCATTTAAGACCCCACAAGCAACTCTGAATGTTAAATCCTACATATACCACTGTGGAAAAACTGGCTATAAATAGTGAAGGTCAAATCTCAAAGATCTGGCTTTCAGAAACCATAAACCCTCAGAGATCTGAATGTCATCTGGACCTTCCACCTTACTCCACGTCTTATCCTAGGACATGTCTACCAGGGAACGGTCAGGAAAGTTAAGCTGAGTTAACTAAATGTGTGAATTTCAAATGCAGTATTTAAAACTCATTAACGCCCTGTGTGGACACTCTTATTCAGAAGCAAAGTGGCCTTAGTTTGCTTTAGCTTAATGTACTTTAACTAATATACTTTAAATTAATCTCTTTAGTTAATGTGACAACTTTCCCGAGTGTCTTCATGTAGACAAGTCCCTAGCATTCTTCCCAACTCAACCTGATCTTTCCTTTCTCCCAAACTACACTATACAGATCCAGATTCTTGCTCCTTCCCTCCTTTTGTATGCAATCAACTTTCTTAATGATTTTCCCAGCCCTACAACTTGATTCTGATTATGCCTTTTCCTCCATGTTTTTCTTTTTCTTCCATTTTTTGTCTCCCTAGTCCCCAGTCTTACTCTCCTATCTTTATTATTGCCCCAAATCCCCAGCAACATCTCAGCAGGTCTGGTCTTCAAGTCACTTGCATTACAGGGCTTTCCCAATTCATAGGCATCCAACAACACCACACACTGCATTCCTGAGGAAACCCTAGATTACCTGAGATCTGGAGATTGCAGTCAACCCAGCAGAGACTTCTCCACCTGTTGAGCACCATATGATAGAGACTGATATTATCCTAGTAACCAGGGGGTCCTAACAATGACATCAGAAATTACTTATCCAAATCTTTAGAAAGATTCAGATTTCATTCAGTGTCTAGGCTGAGATTCCAGCTGGTAGTCATTTGTCTCCAAACAAATGCAGCCATCCCTAAGTACATTCAGCGATTTAATGTTGTATTAAAGGAGACTCAAATCTGCCTTTATGTATTGTTGATAATACCTTGATCAACATGAATTCCCTGCTAGTACAAATCAAGTCATTGCTATCAAAGCTCTTCGTGAAAATTAAATCATTTTTATTCATTACTGTAACTGGGGCTGTGGAAAATGCTAGTTTTAGTGTTCTTTGGAATGGATATCATAGAGAATCAGTAGACTGCAGATGTGTGTCCTGTAAATGATTAAATTTTTTAAAACCTTTTTGTTTAGTTGCAACTATCAGATAATGAACCTGTGTCCAAAACAGGTGGAAAAATTATCTGCCAAATGCATCTAAATACAATGTTCATCTTAAAAAAAAGGTAGTTTTCCTGCTGACTTAAATAGGAGCAGAATAGGGCCCTAGGAGTCCAGGGATGAAATCCTAGCCCCATTGAAATCAATGGCAAAACTCCCATTGACTTCCATGGGCCACAAGTTCACTCCAGATTCTCTTTGCAGAAAGCTGGAATTCTGGAAAGATAATATTCTAGACTAGATGCGTTTATCTGCAAGGTCATTATGTACTAGTCGTCAGGTTGGAAAGTCTGCATAATAGTTATAAAATTTTTGTAGTGACTTTAATGGGCAAATGGCTGGAAATGTATCCTATTGAGTTTAGTTAAGAACCAGGGGGAAGTAACAATGAAGGTAATCCTTTGATTGAAAGTAATCTCTCAAAAAGGAGAAAAAGAAAAAAAGGGGAGAAAAGAGGGTGAAAAAATGGGAAAAGAGAGATCACCTTTCTTGTATCGTGTTCAGTTTTTCTACAGATTATATGGGTGTTTCATTCCATATCCCCAAAGACTGGAAGTTTTTCTATACATTAAGAAGGAATGAATCTGAGAAACAGTTGATGGGCTCTGGCCAAGTAAAACAAAAACCAGCACAGGTCCTTTTACACTTTAAAGGTGTTCTAGTTGCAGCTGGCACGTGGTCAAAACTGTCATCACTTCCATTGCCTTTGAACAAGGACAATTAAGAAGACGTTTCAGTAAAAAATAGAGAAGTATGTCTCCCCTCTTGTTTTGTCTACAAAACTTTTTTTGATCTTCAGCCATAAGAAATGCTGCCTACATACAAACTGATCTCCATTCACAGCGTCTTAATTTATGGAAGCTCATGTTTATTAGCTTGTTTTAACATGCTGATCATTAATTACAAGCAGAGACAACAAATGTGAAAGAGAAAAGGGCGGAGGGTCTTGTGTCTGTGGTTACTATAAACCTTTTAAGTAGCATAGTACAAAGATCAAAAACAAAGGAATGAAAGTGAAAATCCATCTACTCTGGAAATTCCATAAAATGGGGAAATGCCCTATTTTAATGTTGTGATTCTTAGAAAGTATCTTTACATTTTAAACTGTGCATCCTTCCTGGGCATTTATAAAATGGGCTTTTCAGTGTATGCTTAGATCTAAAGAGAGAAAATGGAAAAGAAGCAGGAATGTGATAGGCAGGAAGACAAATGCTGATTACTCTTCGGAAGTTATTTCAGTGAAAACGGCCTACACCTCTGAATTAGACAAACATGTTATTAAAGACTTCAAAGGCTAAAAGTGTGTAATTTCTAATGATAGTCTTAGAGTATTACATGATCTGTGCAGCAACCAACTCCATTTTTGTAAAAAGAATATTGTACCTCATTCTGCTATGACACTGGTGTAAATTAAGAGTAACTCCATTGAAGCCAATCAGTAATTCTGTCATTGAGTACGAGTAAACCTGGTGTAACTAAGATCAGAATCTTTTCTTTAAATTGAACTTTGTCTGGAATTTTTCTGCAGAGCATACCTCAATCTGCTAAACTTCATGTAAGACCCTCAACATTACATGGATGGTATTCTTTACCAGGACTAGTATGATAAACTTCAAGTTGGTGTAAATAAGGCAAGTAGTTTGGTTTGTTGGCTACGAAGAGTATACCACCACAAAGCAAATGTTTGTAAAGCTGGAGATTGTCTTCAGTACTTCTGAATTTCTGATTAGCATTCCTTCAGCATGTTCTGTAGTGCTCTTAGTCTAAAGAAGAGCCAGTTGTGCATCTTTAATTGTTACTTCCCTTTTTAAATAGAAGTGTGTTTTATAAGACCTGGCTGCAATGATATAACTCACTGAAGGAAGATGGGACTAATTTAGAGGTGAAGATTAATGCAAGAAAGAAAAGATGCAAACTAAGATGTAATATATTAGAACATGAGACTTCACATCTTCATGGATCAAATTTCTTTGAGGCGTGCAGAATTTAGGGTTTTCTCCTGCCCTAAATATCCATTCATGTGTAAGATACAACTAAGTGCACTGGAATTATTAATATGTGCTCTAGAATCAGTATTTGAACAGTAATGACAATAATGTGAGCTCAGTATTGACAGACAAAGTTGTGTGGGTGGACTATTATCAGCAGCATATAGTAATTGATCATTTGCTCTGTCCATGGTATTCCTGAGTTTCCAGCAAAGTTGTGTGCAATTATATTATTATTATATAATTTTCCATTCAAAGTCTGTGAACCATCATCACCTTTAGAGGTGAGAAATCATTGTACAGTTTTAAAGTATCTTTTCTTTTCTTCCTTAAATTAATCATTTTAGTTTCCAAAAACTGATGGAAAGAAGAATTGTGGTGTTAATTTTATTTCTACAAAATCAGAATTTTTTGACTACGAATTGATTATTGCCAATTAGCAGTTTGCCTCAGCAAAGCCAGCATGTAATTCAAGCATTCATCAAAGACTGGGCTTTCTCTCTCCCAGAATAATGTGCATAAATGTTCATAAGGATATTCAGCCTCGAGTATTATAGGGAACAAATCTAGTTGTTGACCTTCAGCTACCTTGCCTTCTTTTAGAGATCTCTATAAAGAACCATTGCAGCAGGGATAAGAGAACTAAATTATATGTCACTGTCAGTATGACTTGTTTTAATTCCTATAGTTTACACAGAAAACTCTGACATTGACTTAACTTTGCTAGTGGAAATTATATTTGCCAAGGGTTTCTAGCCTGAATTTAGAGACAAAGCAATAAGATGTAGCCCCAGGACTGAGAGAGATTAAAAATGAAGCAGGGAAAAGAGGGAACTGTGCCAACTGGAAAAGGGGGAACTGCCAAGGAATAATATTATCATGTACTGTATTGCGTCTTTTATTTGAGGATCTTACAGTGCATTACAGACATTAATTAAGCCCCTAACAGCCCTGTGAGGTAGCTATCATTATACAAATTTTGCAAATGGATAAACTGAGTCACAAGGTCATAAAGAAAGTCAGTGGAAGAGCTGGGAAGGGGAGCAAGGAGTGGCTAGTCTACACTTTTCCTGGAAGATAATGGAGTGAAAATGATAAATAAATTACCCATACTATATCTGGTCTTTGGATGAATAGAAGGCTCAATCTGTAGGACTACTGGACATCTTTCACCAGGAATACATAGACTTGAAACACTTAAGAGAAAACGAAAAAATGTGCATTAAGAACAGAAGGGGAAATGAAGGCAGAGATACTTGAGAAAAGGTAAAATGGGGAACTCATGTATTTCAATTCCTCAGAATTTGTTCCATTTAGGTTGCCACTATCAACAGCTCTGCCCTGCCTTTTGCCACATTGTCCTCTTGATGTCTTCTTATGCTGTTTCTTTTATTATTATTTCAGTTAAAATCAGATAATCAGGAGCCAGTAATAAATATTTACAGTTTGGTGAATTTATGTCAATAGTTAATACCCTCTAGTCAGCATCAGCACAGGGATGGACTCAATGATCTAAAAGGAATTTTCCATCTCTAATTTCTATGACTATGATTTATTTTAGGGGGGGGGGAAGGAATTAGGTTTTTTTGGGGGGAGGAGGAATCCAACCTTTTTTTCATCTGTCACAGGGCTAACATATAATGACAGCGTTGTGTCCTTTATTCTTACCTCTGCTGGAAAACAGAACCATTCAGAGGAAAATGCTCCATTTTTACCTCACTGTGTACAATGGGCATGAGTGGCACTGTGACAGAGTGTTTGATCACTGTATGCCAAAATAACTGCCTTATAATTGACATAAAAGCTGCTCCTGGCTTGGTATATAGGATGTAACACTGCTCTTAGCACAGGTCTGGCTTCCAGAATAAAGCATATTCCTTTTTCTCATGCATGTTAATGCTTTGTCCTTCTTCCTTCTTCTAATAGCCCGTGAGATTTGAACTTGGAGTCAGCAAAGTACAGGCTTTGTGATGCACAAAAGAACACCAGGTTTTTATCACACTATGCCTGTGTAAAAAAAGCTGTTCAACCATTCAGTTGCTGCTTGTATTGTGCAGCTGTTATTTTACTGCTGAGAACATCTTGCTGTCGACAATGTAGTACCTGAAGGAAACACTAGCACACTGAGCTTTTCAGGAGGAGCTAGGATTGGGATTTTGCCAGTTCACTCTCTGGAAGGTTCAGGCTTTTTCTTTTCCTTTTTTTCTCCACCTTAAAATCTTTGCAAATAAATTACACTTTTTTGCTTGTTTGCCAGTATTTGCTCCAAGATTTTTTCACAGTGACGTCTTCTCAACACGTTGGCAGTCACAATTTCCGTTTTAAGCCCACCTCACTAAAATTTACAGTGAGATTTTGATTGGTCATAGTCCACTCACAGTTTGCAATACATCATTGTGTTGACTGAGTTCCCATGAGTGTGAATTCCTGGGACAATGTCCCTTTCTTCACTAAACCGACAGTCAATATCTGGTCAGTCTCATCTATTTAAAGTCAGCCAAGCAGGAATCCCAGTGCTCATGGAGAGGTCTCTTTGTTTGCTTACAAGTTAACAGGAGATTCAATTGTTCCTAATTAAAATTAAATACAAACAACTGTGTTAAAATTACACTAAGGGGCTGATTTAAACCTACAAACCCAGGAAATTCAGAGATAACTTCAGCCTCATATAGGTGATAGACAAAATCCTGCTTTTGGTGGTGGTGGTGGGGGGGGGGATGTGCAATTCTCATTGCAGTCCAGGGCTCAAATCCTTCTTGTCTCAGTAATGCAAATAGCCACATTTTTTTTAGCAGCAACTTTTTCCCATACACAAATGGAGCATTCCTGTCGCATGGGATAGTGCGAGGCTGAATTTGTGTATTATGATTCACAGTGCACAATACAATCTATAACAAGACACAAACTATCATTCTAGTTGGTACAGAATACTAATTTCATAGGGCTCCATGTTGCCATCCTCTAGCTGGCTACCCTCCCATTCACTTCATTAAATTCAATGGCAGATTTGCAGGATCAGTCTAATAGTTTGAATGTGTGACAGCGTACAACTAATGCTATGGTAGCATCTAAAGCCCTGACCTTTTCACTACTAAATGCTAAAAGTTTGTGCAATAAAAGCAACCCCAATAAAATAAAATGGTGTTTTAGGAAAAATCTGTGAAAAATTAATGTCTGCACTCTAACAATCATAATGTGTTGTATAACGTGAGAACTAATGGATTCTAGTGTGTGCTGTAAACCAAATTCTAAGAACTATTTTACATGCTCAGGAGATATTTTTCAAACTTAAATAGTGGCGTTTTGTCTGATTTTTTCCCCCCAGAAAATGCCCAAACTTTGAGTGTTACTGATCCAGCTCCTAAATTCATTGAGAACCTTTCTATTAACTCTAATGTGAATTTGAACTGGGCCGTATACGTTTATAAGTGTTTCTGTTTTTTAAAATTAAACTGTCCTTTCCTTTTCTCAGGAACTGTGTACAAAGAGTCCAAACCTCTTTAAAAATACAATATCAGGGTCCAAAAAAGAGTTCAACAGATTCTGGGTTCTTTGTTTTTTGTGATGGTGTTTTTCTTAGCTGAATTGATATCTGGGGCTGCTGTCCATTGCATTTGGAAGAGCTGATTTACAATTTTATATAATGGATTTATGGGGGAAACATGGGGATTCATGTGAATCTTTGCAGCTGTATAAAATTGAAGTCCATTTTATTTAAATTTAACAACAAGGATTCCCACAATCTATTCAAATTAAGTTAATGTGTGTCAGGGTTTGTGTGCAAATTCCTGCTTTCTCTCATTTCTTCCTGATTCCCCTCCTGCTGCCTAGGCTTCTCCCCAAACTCATATTTATATCCTTATCCCACTCTCATCTTGCTCCTTCTTCCATGTTGCCCCTGATACTTGGAAGCCTTTCTCTCTCTTTATGGGCCATTGCTTAATCCTCTTCTTTCCAGGCACTGTTTTAGGTATACTTGTGTTCATAAGGAAGAATTTTTTTTTTTTTGGTGCTTCTGTAACAAGTCCATGTGCACACATGAACCCATCTAGGGTGCTGGGACTAGAATCCAAGTCCTTTGTCTCTAAAACCACACAGCTAGAGAATTCCTTAAGCATGGCAGTTCTCAAACTTTTTCAGTTTGAACCGCATATGAATACAGTGATTGTTTCAAGGACCACCCGCTTTTACCATTCATGAACTGAAGGCTACCTCCCCTCTCATATGTAATCAAAATACATCCCTGAGGAACTTTGGTAATTGTTGATGTGGAAATGTGAGATTAAAGAAGTATGTAATTTATTTTGGCTCTTTTAGTGTGAGTTAGCAGCAGGAAAAGAGGGGAAGAGCCAGCAGCAAGTGACCAGCCAAATATTCACAGAATGATAAGGAAGTGCCCCTCAGCCTACATGCTACAGTCTACATGCTACAGTTTGAGAATGTCTACTTCCGCTAGCAAGAGAGAGAGGGTCAGTTTCCTCTCTGTGGACCAGCCACTAGAAGTCAACTTCCTTCATTCACTAATATATACATGGTGTCAATATACACAAAATACTTTGCTCTTATCCTTACACCTATATAAGATTAAAAGGGTCGGTGAGATTTGAAAAGCAAAATAATATATCACATCCATGAGAGCCAACTTCCAAATAAAGGCTTGGAATGAAAATGAATAAAATAGACAGCAGTAACTTTAAAGTTGGGGGGAAGGCGTTTTTTCCTCAGTTTACTTGTTTTTCTTCTTTATTTCCCTCTTTTCCTGTTGGGTCACTTTTCTCTTGTTCTTTTTCACGGTGAACCCTCATTTGTCTTTTCCTTTTCTTCTGCCTCTGCCCATGATCTCATTTCCTTCCTTCTAAAATCATCTCCACTTTTAGCCCTCTTTGCAATTCTCCTCCTGCCCCACAGAATCATCCTTCTTCCACCTATTTGCTTTTTGGGATTTCCCTCCAGCTTTCATTCCCTCATCCATCCTACTTCCCTTCCACCCTTCTTTTTCACTCTAGATCATGTCCCCCAAACACTTCCCTTTCTCATTCCCTGAAATGCTATCAATAACTCCCCTCCCTTCCTGGTTTCCCATTCTCAGACCTGTCTCCTCCCCCCCCCCCCCCCCCCCCCTCCCCCCCCAGCCCTCTTTGGCCTAAGATTGCCAGAGCAGGGCAGGAATTATTTTGAGCATTCCATTAGCAAACCCCACTCCTTTGTTTCCTGTTGTTAGGAAGCAAGAAGTCTGACTACTGTCCAGTCAGCAGGGGGCAGAATGAGCAGCAGTTGCCTTGCATCCCAAGAGTTACTATGTTCAATGTGAAGTAGCATTGCTATGGAGCAGACCAGCCTGGCAACAGTGGCATGGAAGAGAGGAGCAGCCAGAGTCTGCAGAGGATTTTTTGGAACTCTTGCATTGTGACACCCGCTTGGGTCTACACATATGTTCACCACTACTACTTTTTCATACCCCTCTTTACAGGTGTTTCCATGAGGCCTAGCAATATTAACCCTCCTAATAGTGTTACGTATACATAAAACAAATTAACTCCACCATATCGCTGAGTCTGTACTGTACTGTTTGTATCACTTAGTGCTTGCTTTTGCAACGGCTTCCCAAGAGAATTCTCAGTGTAGTCAGTGGGAGTTCCACATGGGGAATGGCTGCCAAACTGGGCTATTCTAGATGAGATAAACTCACTGGAAGCAGGGAATACATCCCCTCGTACAGTGCTGAGCACATAGCTGGGGCCCAGTGAATAACAGATACATAGGAATAATAATGAATAAGGCTAAGTTTTTGTCACAGATATTTTTAGTAAAAGTCACAGACATGTCACGGCCAATAATGAAAAATTCACGGAAGCCTGTGACATGTCCCTGACTTTTACTAAAAATATCCGTGACCAAATGGGGAGCCTGGGCAGTTGCCGGTGGGCTGGGAGCTCCAGGGGTGGCTTGGAGCTCCAGGGTCCCCCTCCGCTGGCAGCCCCCAGCTGCGGGAGCACCCCCTGCCACCTGGGGCTGCCAGAAGCGGTGAGGGGCTCCCGCCTCCTGGGGCGGCAGGGGTACCCCACAGCTCCCTGCCTCTGCAGGTGGCACAGGACCCTGCAGCTACCAGCCGGCACTGGCTGAAGTCATGGAGGTCTTCGGAAGTCACATATTCTGTGACCTCCATGACTAAATTGCAGCCTTAATAATGATGCTCTTGTAGATTAAAAGTCCTTGTATAATCAGGAGCAGTGCATTATATTGGCAAATTTTATAATTTCCTTCAAGTTTTGAAGAATGTCATCCAGCCTATGCAGGGAAAACTCATTGAAACTTTCCCTTCGCACAATATGTCCCATGTTTCAAGTGACAAGGAGGGTAGGTTTTTCTCTTCAGTAGGACGCAATGTGATTAACCTGTCTGGGCACCAGCAGTAGGCAGCCATTGAACAGATCGTTATTAGGGTGGGTATAATTACATTCAAAGAGCCTGCAGGTTATCTGCTTTGAAAGCTGAGGACGCAAAGGCTTATCTCCTTTAGATGTTGAGTTCTGGACTGTCAGTAAAGTACCCACAGATTTTTTATGTAGTGTCAATCATGTCTTAGGCTGTTAACTGCTGCTGTTTGCTTTTGGAAGCCTGCCTGTTTTTACGATTATGACTAGGGGGATATAAGATATGAACCAGTGATGAGTAAAGAGTTGTAAATGGTATAGCTGTGACACTTCCACAAGTGCTATCATACTATTGCTCTAGTCATTAGCTGAGTGGATACTTGAGCCTAATCAGTATCAAAGGGACGTCCACAAAGTCATCTATTTCATTAAGCTAATTTACATGACTCGGCTTACCCGAGAATCAAATTTTCATGTAGTGTCAATCTTCCTAGCAAGGAAAATAAGGGGATGGGGAGGAGGAGGCCACAAGGCAAGGCCTATGGATGTGCGTATTTCTTTAATCAGATACCCTCTAGTCTTTCATAAGTCCACATTGCTTTTAAAAACCAGAGATAAGTACCAGTAAGCTTTGAAAAGCTTAATTTTAGTCACTTCTCATTACAGGGGACTGACTTAGAAGGAAGAAATGGCATTGCCAAAGTTGAAATTGTAGAACTGGCCTAAATTCTTGAAGGCTTGAAGGCTTTAGCCACTCCTCAGATTAGAAATGAAGGTAAGTGTTGTTTTCAGAGAAGGGGATCTGAGGGTTAGAATAGTTTGCTCAAACAGACCTTGAAAGCTCCAGTGGTCCCTGAGAGACATCAGTGACGTTTGTATATAGACTCACACAACAATGTGATCCTAGAGGAGTCGTGGCTGCTATTTATATCATAAAAGAAACAGCTGTTACTTTAACAGAAAGCTGTAATGTGCTGCAATGTTTTCTTTCTTTCCCCTGGTCGTCAGCATACCATCTTTTTGTAATCTGACTTTTAAAAAAAATCATTATAATATTTAGTATCATCCTTTTCATCATTGCTAGAACTGAGGCTTAAAAAATTAATGACTCCTGAGTGAAACCTTATTCCATTAGTTGGATCAGCTAGTAATTGTTTGTATGTTAAATCTTAATCTTATCTAAAGGAGTTGTTTCTGAGTTTTGTTTTTAACTGTGAATTTGTAGTGATCACTGGCATATCCTTGTTAAATACAGGTGCCAGAAACCATTAATTACAATTCATTTTACATGACAAACGAAAACTGTTGTGTTGGATTTAAAACTGTGTCTGGAAAGCACTTCCATAGTTATTGGATCAAGGATGGGGTTCAGCTATCTAACCCATCTTCAAAGGTTTCTAAACCTGTTCCAGCTTCTCTAATAATGATTTCATTGTTTATCCAATTGTTGCTCTATTTTTGATGGCAACTTTTCAGGATAAAGATCTCACAGCAGTCCTCTTGGTATTTATGTAGCTCTTGTCAATGCACCTAAAAAGTGCAGCTCTGAGTGACCATTCAGTAATGAGGAAAACACAAAACAAAAACATGATTATGAGTTGACTGTTACCAGAGAGATGAATCATCATGTTTGTGCTTCTTGAACTGGAAACTGTACTTTCAAGCCATGTCCCTGCTGGAACACAAACTGTGCTAGCAATAACTCATCTTTTTTGGTGAATATTTCCATGTGCATGCTGAGGGTTTTGAAGGCCTTCTTACAAGACTGAGGAACAGTAGTTTTATATAATTGTCAGAGTGTTGGCCGTGGGTGGCGAGGCATGGCTCAGGGTTAAAACTGGCAATTTAAAAATCAAAATGACTAAATATAACTGCCCGGTTTAAACCATTAGAACTGCAAGTGAGGACCACTTTCAACATGCTTAAGTGAAAAAAAAATCTTGTATTTCACCTCTTATCCTCTTTGTCTGTGTATATGAATTGTAAGCTTTACAGGGCAGGAACCTGTTTTCTTATGCTTTGTAGACCTCTACCACACTTTCGGGAGATATATAAATAACAATTGGATGGTTTGGTCCGGTGTGGCCAAGGCTATTTATTTATATTTTTCTCCAATTAAGCAGTCTGGTTGATCCCAGGGCACAGATTAATCCCCAGCAGTATTCTGGCACTGGGATGTTGCACAAAGTTTGTAATTTGTATGTATGGTAGACACAAATTGGGTTACAACCATCACTTTATGTGTGAAAATGGTTCCAAACCCAGTTACAAGCACTGGTGTGAACAGGGCCTGATACTGCAATCTTTCCTTCAGCTGGCACAGTGTCACTAAAGCCTTTTAGGACATTGGTAATGGTGTGCAGTTGGTTAGAAGCAAATCAGTAATCAAATTTCTAATGTATAGGTCACCGGAGTCAAAGAGAGAGGATGAGCCAGGGAGGGGGGAGGCTGTTGTTGGATAAGCTGAGGGGATACGTTTCCTATCCCAGCAGTCACACGGCCTTAACTCTTAAGTAGCATCTGGTTTTTCTAATTAGGGCTGCTTTATTTCAGGCCTGTCATAAAGGAGAACATACCTTTTGTCTGTGTTTACATTAGAAATACCTTGAAAGCAGCATATTAGAAATGAAAGGTTTAATATGGCTCTATGTATTTTTTTTAAAAAGTGATAATAAATCCTGTTTAAAAAAAATCCGGAAAGAAGGAGAATACTGGCAAATATTTGCATTTTTTAAGCTGCACTATACAGCTTATATTAGGCCAGCATTTTTTCTGATATGATTAATTCTGTTCATTTCTAAACATGCATAACAATCAAACAAAGACTGTGACTTGAAGAAACTGAAGTGGAAAATGTTACAAATTAGATTTTTGTCACCATTTGCATATCCAGTCAGGCAGAATGCTGCTGGGGTACTGCCCCTCTCTCCTGTAGCAGGGGGGCCTCATACTACTCAGCTGTTCCCTGGAGAGAGAAGCAGCACATTCCACTCCAAGGGGAAGGGGAGGAAAGTTGCCCAGTTCCATGAGGGAGCAGGCAGTGAACTTCATTCTGTGGGGAAGAAAGAGGTGAGGGGAGGAAGCGCACTCAGCTCCCAGAAAGGTGAAGGCAGCTTCCTATACAGAACTCCCTCCCACCCCACTACAAAAGCTAACCACATCTTTCCACTGCAGTCTCTCCTTAAAACACACCTCTTCTTCAAAACCTACCAGTGTTTTCCACTAAGTGAATGTTACAGTCCTGATTTACACAAACACAAATAAAAAAGTACGTTCCAGCATTGTGAAATAAAATAAGACCATTTTCTGGCCATCCAGAGCATCCTGGTTATTTGAAGCACTGACAGCGTACTTGGCAGTGTCCGAAAGGCAGGGGAAGAGACTGTCTCCGTCCCTCAGAACTTGCAGTCTAAATAGGCAGACAAGACAATTTGGATATATCAACTCTTGGGAGAGGTTGGAAGAGCTCGGAACGTCAAGAGGTGTGTGGGTGTAAGGTGGTGGGGTATTCAGTGCCTAGTGTAAGGGAGGCAGCATTCTTAGCTTTTGTAGGTGAGGGAGTCATCATTATATCTAGCTCTGGTGATGGACAGGAGACTGTGGGGAGCTTTTGGGGTTTATGCTCAGTGTTTTCCTCATGTACTCAGTAATTACTTTAGAAGACTCCATTCTTATTAAACTGAACTGGCTGTTTATTAAGCAATTTATGGCTGCTCCACTTGCAGCTTCGTCTTCCTAACTGTGTGCAAACTCTGACTTCCTGGAGCCTTTTCCAAATACTTCTCTTCTGCAACAATTGCTTATCCCTCCAGATTCCATTCAAGTTGCTGTACTCAGCTTCTATGGGAGGAGGTAGCTTGCCCAGAACCTTAGTGAAAGGTGCGCACTTGCTTGCTGAGGGAAACACGCTCAGTTCTAGGGCTGGAATGAGGAGCAGAGTGCTTGGATCCTGAGGTTGGAGGTGAACTCAGGTCCTAAGCAGAGGTGATAATGAAGTACTGGGTGAATTTCAACCCTTTTTCTATTTGTAGATTCAAGTTTTTAAAAATGTATTTGTTATTCAAAATAATTCATCAAAATATTTTGCAATTTCATTTATTCTGTGGATGATTCTTTTAGCTCTGTTGCTTAGCTGTGATTGGCCAAGTGGCGGTTTTTCTGGGATGAGCCTAACTCTTACAATCAAGTTCCTGGTGGGAATGTTTTCAAAAATGAATTCAAAATTTGCTTTCCACAACTATTTACGAGTATTATGTCATTCTGCAGCTGCTTCATTGACTGATTCAGCTCTGTGATGGATATCCATGAAAAGTCACTCCTGACGGTCAGGAGATAGGAGCAAAGTGTAGAGATCGGGAGTAGAGATGCTCAACACTTCCAGAACAAGAGATTTAGACAATAAGATTTTTAATTAAAAATATTTTTTCTAACAGAACTGGTGAACACACACAAAAACTGCAGGAAAGAAAATAATGCTGGCACTTCACACTATCTTAATCTCATATCTGAGAGAAAGGACCTCTGAAAATCTGTTCTAGAGGGGATACTGTGTCCTACAATTTGTACATATGCACACACACACCTCTTTTAGTGTGAATCTTAAACTCTTGTGAATAATGTGTTGGCTGTGCTGCATTTAGAGTTGAAAGCCTCTGAACTGAGCAACCATATACCATCACATAGGTGATATTGATCCTGTTGTTCAGGACATCAGAAACTCTGAAGGCTGGTTAGAAGGGAGAATTCTGTTATATTTCATGGGCAGCTGAACTGCAATATGTGCCTTTCCTCATTTCAGCAGAAAAATGGGAGTCAGGACATTGGTCAATAAAGCTGTACAAGGCCAGGAGAAGGTAGTTGATTCCGACGGGATTTATGAAAGAGGTATTGCAAAATCATCCATTCCATGAGCCAAATGCTCAGAGCTGCTGAGCACCTACAACTTCTGCTGAAGCTAGTGGGAGTTGTGGATGCTTAATCCCATGGACGTCAATGTCAAAATTTCCACTGATTTCAACAGAAGCAGGTCCAGGTCCTTTATTTGTAACTGGTATTGGCATTTCTCTAGCAAGGCAAAGAATCATTGCTCTAAAGTAATGCGAAAACATAAGACTCAGTCCTTCAGCTCGTACTCATGTGAGTATTCCTATAGATGCCAATGGTCTTATTCACATGAGAAAGGGATGGAGGACTGAGTCTATGGCAAGAACATGAAACCATCATGCCAGCAAAGATCTCTCCAGGCTTTTCAAGTTACCACAGTACACGCATACAGGCTGCAGTCTCATTAAAAAGCTATTTGAGTATCTGATCTAATTCCTTTTGTGCTTTTAAAAAAAATCTGTTCTCTCTCTGCTGGCAGAGATTCTTGTCTTGGCTGTAGATCAACAAACACTGGCAACTGACCAATTGAACATCCAGGTTATTGAGGCCCATCAAAAGTCATAGGAAATCGTTCTCTGCCATACTTGATATAGATTACATAACCAGCCGAGGTGCAGAGGGAGAAACAACAGAGCAGCAGCTACAATGTTCCTGTTCCTACACAGGAATTATACTTTTCTCGGGCAATTCATGAAGTATTAATTCAAGCCAGGAAAATACACAGCCATCCTAGAGAGATCACAAATGTTCATGAATTTTTCTTTTCATGCACCCCTCCTCCCCTTCGAAGGGCGAAGTTTGTGGTTGGGGAGGAGGAAAACTCTTCTGTCATCTACTTTTCAATTACAGCCAAACCAAACAATTGTATATGATCCAAACGTATATCAATCCCTAAAGTTAGCGAGTACCCTATCCTGGCAGTGAGTTGGTGGGTATAATTTCATAGTTTGGCAGAGTGCCGATGTCTGGTGCTGTATGCATTTTTTTAACTCTACAAAATTAGCTAGAATACTTGCAATAATGTTTTCAGCATCAGACTTAATTGTGTGTCTGAGCCGTTGAAGTTTTTTCCTCTCCAGTATATCTCATTATTGTTTGTTGGAACACGAGTGCAGTCAATCATTCCTAAAATAACTGTAGAAACCATCAATGATATAGAAATCTTTTTGTCTTACTGTTATGGTGGTGGGCTGAATAGTTTAGCCTGTCCTAGCATGCTACCTGGAAACAGACTGCTGACTCATCCATGTGACGTTCTTTGTTTCCTTTGCAAAGACCCTGTATAGGTTATTGAAAGGGCAGCGAATATTTCTCGCAGGAGAGGAGAATGACTTTGCTTTGTTCTACCAGTTATCCAGAGACTGGATTAGAGGTTTCCCCTGTTGACAAGGAAGCTAACCCATCATTTCAGTTCATGCATTCATACTCTGTAGACCCCTTTTCTCTCACTGCACTGGACTGGATCTTTTCCTCAACCTTTCCAAAGATGTAAAGTACATAATAACAGAGTTATTACTCTTGTAACTTGCACTCTAGGCAGCCATCAGAGTCGCTCTGACTCCCTTTCTACACTATTCTTAACCCCCCAAGAAACAGGTGTGAACGAATGCATATGGATGCTTGTACTCTAGAGTAAATGGGTGAGGGCATGTCTATATTAACAGGGCTGCAGCGGTGCAGCTGTGCCACTGTAGCGCTTAGTGAAGACACTACCTATGCCTAGAGAAGAGCTTTTCTCATCAACATAGATATACTCTGCCTTCCCGAGAGGTGGTAGTTATGTCAACGAGAGAAGTCCTCCCATCCACATAGTGCTGTCTACACCAGGGATTAGGTCCACACCCGTGAGCGACGTAGTTATCCTGACATAAGTTTGTAGTGTAAACCAGTGCTGAATGTATGCCTGCATAGAAATGTAGTGTGCCTCTTTGGTGCAATGTCTGAGCTCTTCCTGAATTACCACCTTTCTTTGTCTGACCATCAGTATCTCAGTTTTGTGCCTGCTTTTCAAATCCCTTCACATCGGATAATTTCACATTTCCTCTTGATACTGGTCTCTTGGTAATGAGAGTGATTGTGCATGTTCTATTAATTAAAGAAATTGTGATTTTATATTTAGGGGTTAATTGGTGATATCTGCATATAACATTTTCCTAAGATAAATTAGATTACAGTAATTAACCTTGTGTCCAGTATAGCAGACAATAAGCGTTTGTCTTAAGAGCATCCTGGAAGTAGGATCATTTAATATAGCTATTGGCTCCTTTCATTGACTTTTTTCATATTACCAAAGTAGGTGAAATTAAGCTATGGATGAAAAATATGCCATGTTGTCATGAGTGATCCTTTTTCCACAAAAAAATTCTCGAGGGTAGGATTTTTTCTTGTATCAACCTCTCCATAAACTGTTAAGATTATAGATGATGTATAATTTGGTAATTTCTGGGCATAAATCCAGGCACAGTAGAGCTCAGAGACTGCCACTTGCAACTAGCAATTACCAGCAGACTGCAGGAACTGGATGATTGGTAACTGCAAGCCTGGGGATCATCCCATTTTGGAAAAGCAAAACTAGATAGATGTCTAGAATCCTTTAGGGTTTTTGTTTGTTTCTTTAAGGCCATATACACTAACGAAAAGATCTGAAAAGTATATGATTCCACAAATTACCAATAAAAAGAAATAATTAAAGACAAATAGAGATCTAGACAATCTATCTAAATTTTACATGCCCATTACCTTGATATGTGAGCACGTGAGATAAAGTGTGTGTGGAATGGTGGAGGCAACATTCCAGTCTCATTCTTGCTGTAGTGCTCTCAGTTTTGTTATCACCATCAACTTATGCTTACCTACAAGGTGCTTTTAAAATTTGCCTTAGGGATTACATCTGTTTTTCGGCCATTACTCATTTTTTCAGCAGTCTCCCTCTTGCCATTCTGAAAGGTGGAAAGAAACCAAAGATAATTGATTTCATAAACAAATAAGGGAATAAATGTATAAACACAAGTCTTCAAGAACTCTTTGCTTACCTGCAGTTTTTATCTGTCAGGGACATACATAAATTCTCATTATGAATTGGTTGCTTTCCAGGGGGAAAGTCTTACCTGTACCTTCTCATTCTCCTTCACAAGTTGTGATGTACATTTATAAAAGTCTTCTTGCCTGAGTGGAATGTTGCTGTATTTCACTGAGCAACCTTTCATAGACTATGATCTTGAAATTTGGCCTAAATCCTGGACTAGACTATTCTGGTATATAATGGGTACTGGATTCTCTTAAAGTTGCCATTGTTGCTGTGGAAGTAATGCACTTTCATGGGGGCATGGCACAAGTGTTTGGTTTAATCAAGCCATGATTTAAATTTTTAAAATTGATTAGCATTGTGGGATGGTTACAGTAAATTTGATCCATATTTTTTGGACTGTGGAGCTTCAGTCACTTTTGAGCTAAAGTTGATTAGTACCTTTTGAAACATATACTGTAGAAAGTTGTTATTCTACTGAATGTAAATCAAGCCAGGTTAGTGACTCTTTTTTCTGAGTAAATTGCATTAATGTGGCCAACGTTACATATCAGTAATTGCACAACAGCTAGATGATGTGCTCTGATTACTCAACAGTTGAACTTAAATGTGTTCTCTGCTGTTTCAGGAAATTAAAAAAAGATGGACATTTCCATTTCAAACAAATAAAATGAGTGTCTTAAAGCAGCCAAATACCACAAATCAAAAGATAATATTTCATTTCTTGAGTTTAGTTTTGAACTTTAAACAAATATGCAAAATAAAAGATATTTATTTATGATTATGTTAAGCAGCAATCAGCCGCTCTAAAACACAATGATATGTTATGTGGGATCCTAATTTTGGTCTAGAATAATGCTGTGCTCTTCATATGATTTGATCTGTTCTGCAGACATAAATCCACTGTAAATTACCTTTTTGTTTTCCTGGATGGGGGAGGAGATTGAAGAAAGGACTGGACTCTATTTAAATATGCACCCATAATAATGAAAGGAGGCATATGCTAAGCAACTGAGGGAATCTGACCTGAAGAGTTTAATGCACTAGAGGGATTATTTTAGGATTACTGCCTGATCCTGATGTTATGTTTACTGCAGACGTGTAGCAGCTCAGACGATGTCTGCAGGGCTTTGTCAAACTTTTAATCAGTGGCATTTGGCAATACTGTTGTGAAAACATATATGGTTTCATGTTTCACCTTTGTTGTTATCGATAATAAAAAAAAGGAAGAACACATTTCATTCTCTCTATACCTGTGGATCACAGGCTACAGTGTAATTTTTATTCCATATGCCGAAAGAGAGAATAGAAGGTCTATTGACTAGCACTGATATTTCCCAGGCAAAGTTAGGGTCGGAAAGACTAATGGTATTGCTGGTAGTGTATCTGTTTTCTATTAAGGTTGCTGTGATTAAACAGCAAAGAATATATTAGAGATGGTGTTCTTTCTTGTAAAAAGGCAGTGTTACGTTTAGCTCTTACATCAGTTAAAAATCTTGACAGTGGTTTATTGAAGCCACAAACAACAAATAGAGCTATTTTTATCTCTTAAACAAATGAGGTGTATTTAAAATAATAAAGACATCATTGTGATGACTGAACAAGCTGTTCTAAAGTTAGATCTGTTGCTGTGTGTTTCTGGTGGTAAGAAAGAGGAATAATTTGGCCACTGTCTTTGTTCTTTAATGCAGGCTTATTGCCCCAAAAATAAAATTGAAAAATGTTTCTAGCAATAATTCTCCAAGCACAAATGGCTTTCTTGACAGTTTTGGCAAGCCTGTTTTCAGTATAAAACTGAGCAATTATTAGAAAGTGAAATACTGCATGATATAATACCACCATCAACATCAAGACAAACAACATGTTCATTGTGTCTTTTGCTGTGTGAGCAGGTTATTGCCATTACATTATCCATTCCTCTAAAATGTGTACCTCTGATACCCTGACAAATAGATAACCAGAAGAGTAGAGAGGAGCAGATGCTTTAGCAAGGAACTGTGGCCATTTTCTCATTTGCGTTGGCTCCATATTTCAATGCAAATATCACTGAACAGGTGGCTGATGAGGTCCCTGTAGATTGTTTACAGTAAAGGTTGCAACCAGAATCGATAGGCCTGAGATACTTCTAATTCCATCTGGGAGATGTTCATCTTCCATCTGACTGTTCCCTCTCTGAACAACAGCATCCTATTAAAGCTGAAGTCACTGGAACTGTGTCACTCAGGTCAATGGAAGGTTCTTCCTATTAAAGCCTTCATTTGTTCTTCACATTTTGCGTTTGTACTATTCTGGGGTGATCAGTAATGATGATCTATACAAGATAGGTTGCCAGTATTACCTACTGACATGACACCTTCTTTAGGAAGAGGTTCATCGGTTCTTACTGGGGGTTTTCCAAATCTGTTCATCTTATCAGTCACTGAATCAGGGGGTAGTGATATAACACACAGAACTGACATTGCAGTGTATGATTTATTGCCTGTGTAACACTGCAGACGAGTACTTACATTTACACAAACATCAGCATGCTACAATAGAACCAAATCCTCTTGAAACATTTTTGAGAAATATTTGCATTTTGATTTGAAACTTGATTTTAGCCTTAAGTTTGCACTAGTTTTACTGGAAAGTTGCATAGATCCTTGAATAGATGATTACATAGTATCTGGTTATATTTGTTTGGTAGATTTTTATTACTCTCTTCAATAAAGGTGTATGCTGTCACTTGCTATATAAGGAAAAATATATCCTATGTTCCACCATTGTATATCCCCCGGGCCCAATCGTTATATCTGGGATGTAGCCTGCAGCAGGGAAATGAGTAAGCAATGCTAAATCCAATTAAAATGTTAGTAAAGTGCATATATCACAGGATGCCCATATATTCCCCCTATGTGTAAGGAGCGCTTTGGGGTGTGCATAATTGTTGTGCATAGAATTTATGTGCACATTTTATTTATTTATTTATTTATTTATTGTGGTAGCACCTATGGAGTCAGATCATAGACAAGGAAGCCATTTTACCAGGCACTATAGAAACACCTACAAAATGGTCAGACCTTGCCCCAAGGAACTTACAATTAATAGAGGGCATACTCAATGGAAAGTGGGAGGGATATGGGCCTCTCTGCACAAACCTGGACCATGTGCCATTCTCTGCCCCCTAGTAATCAGTGGTTCTCTTTTACTGGCCAGATACCTGGAGTGTTTGAGACATGTTTGGCCACAGGAATCGGATGGGCAGCTGTAGAGACAACAGGAGCAGGACAAGATAGGGAAAGATGAATGATGGATGCACAGTGGATCACAGAGAGATGTTGATGGTTAGTAGCTATGGAGGAAGAGGAACCTGGCATGAGTAGTTACAGCCACCCGCACTCAGGTGACTGATTATCATCACAGGAAAAACGAATTGGCCATCCCAGACATCATCTTGCTGTGTGCCAGTTCAGTGCTAATGTCTGGCACTCAAAGCAGTTTCCTGATGATTACCACTGTGTCATCTGCATTGTAGTGCTTGTTGAGCTCTGCAAGCACCCTTGAGCTTTCATTGCTTCTGTTTATTCCTTTTTGTCTGCTGCCTGTGGCACCATTCCATTCCCCAGTGGTCATCAGGACCCTTTGTGTGATCTTTTTCACTGCCACACTCAGCCACACCTGAGAGTGGTACCTGGGTGATAGATCTAATTGTTACAAAACAAAACCGCTACCCAAAAATCACATATAGCAATAGCATGTTCCCCTGGACACCTCCCTTAGCTGCTTGCACCTGCCTAGCTTTCCTCTTTTCACAGGGACTGTGGTTCGCAAGCTACATTCCTGTTATTGCTGTTTTATTTCTAGACTCTTTTTCTGGCTTATATAGAGCCATGTCTTTCTCTGTCTAAGAACTGTGAATTTAGAAAGTAGTAAACAATAATAATAATGATACTCTGAATTTATAATAGTGCCTTTTCAAAGGATTTCCAAAGGTTTCTCCAGCTGGAGGCAGGGGGGCATAAGTGAATTGCCCATCAACACGTAGCAAGCCTGTGGTAGAGTGGGAAATAGAATGCAGGCTATGTGACTGAGTCACATACCCTGCTTTTACCACTAGGAAGCACTCTCCTTATATAGAGCAAGGGACACACTTTCAATGAGAGTTAGGCGCCAAGTGTCTAAATCACTTTTGAAAATGGGACTTAGGTTCCTAAGTCACTTTTCAAAATTTTATACCTAGAGATGAACAAACAAATTCACATGAACCTGCCTTTTAGAACTTTTTAGATGTTTTTAAGTTGTCTAATTCCTCCTCCCATCCCTTCATTATTTTTCATGTTTGCTGGGCCCCTGAATGTGATGAGAGTGCCTGTTCTCCAGATATTTATGGGGATCCCCTTGGATTGTGGATCCATGGATACTGCTGGTTTTACTGGCCATGTCTCCTTTCCTCATGCAGTGGTTCAAATTCTGTTCCCTGGAGGGAAGGTATGACTTGACCTCTTAGATTTCTTACTCACAGATTCTTCAGCACATTTTATTCCACACACACTCTAAGACTTGTTTGCAGGAAGGTAGCTTGTCGCCTTTAATTTGTACAAATATATACATATTCTTCTTATTAATAGAGTCATAGATTGTTATGGTCATTAAGGTCATTTAGTCTCACTTCCTGCCTAACACAGGCCACTGGATTTCACCAAATAATCCCTGCATTGAGCCCAATAGTTTGTGGGTTGAATTACAGCATATCTTTTGGAAAGACATCCAGTCTTGATTTAAAGTAGGTTTATGATATGTGTGAATCCAGCAAAAGCTATGCAAGACTGGTCATGATTGGAGACCCACAGAAAAACCCTGGCATTGTTCTGTATTCTGACTTTACTTGGAATTACACCTGATTAACTGAGGGTACAGCTGAGCGGAAAAGTTAAATCGGCGTTTCTCTGACATGGAAGATTGTAGCTCTTAAGGGCTAAGCACCACACTCTTCTGCAAATATATTTGCAGCTGCTACTGATTTAACAGAAACTATCCCTCTGTTCTCAGGCTTCAAACTGGCCTTAAGTTATCACAGAATCTATCAGGAAATTGGCACTTCATTTTTACATTTTATTTGCAATATGTGCAGACTAAGGCAAACCCTTCTTATACAGTCCAGACACACTCACAAGGTAATAGGATATTATGGCAGTAGCAATATATTCATTTCCTTAGCCAAAGGGTTATTCTGCATGCATTTCTGCCTTGAACCATCACTCACTAAACACTAAAAAAGATCAGACAGCAGAAGGCTGATGTCATGCTGGTGTCTTTCTCTTTGGCTCCGAGAGTCATGGTTTCCAGAAGTTATATATTGCATTTGGCTCAAAAAATCAAACCATTCTCCTTATATCGCAAGCCATATTGAGCCAGGGACACTATTTACCTCCTTATCTTCAAATACTCCTTGAGGCCAATAATTTGGTTTTTCCCAATGTATAAATTAGAGACTAATAGCTATAGAAACTTTATTTATTTATTTGTATTGAAGTAGCACCTTGAAGTAGCACCTCAATACCCTTATCAAGATCAGTGCCACGCTGTGCTGTACTCTAGCCCCCAGCAGTACAATCTGAGACAACATTTCCCTATTTTCTCCCATAGGGGACTCAGATTTGCATATGAGACAAAAGATTATATGATTTCTTTAAACCTAATCACTACAACGACTAAGACGGGGGAAATATATACTTACTAAGGAAAAGTCTCCTCACTAACATCTGTGCAACTTCAAGAAGACAGTTCAAGAAAAGATCCTCTTGCATCAATGTATACTTGCATTAGTCCAAGGAATTCAAGAAAACAGACTGCTTGTTTGTGTTCTTCAGAACTCAAAAGCAAGTCATACCCTTTCGCAAAACCTCACTATCTCAATGACTAATAATACTGTGAATTGATATAGAATCTTTCATTCAAGTACTTTAAAGCATTTATCATGCTGTGTCTCCAGAGTTTACAAGTAAAAAAACCAAGCAAACAAAAACCCACTTGGCAAAATTAATACTTTTTCTGTTGGAGCAATGTGTGCTTTTTGAATAGGAGGAATGGAAGTTCTTGGAGTCAGAGCCTCAGCTGATATAAATGGGCTTAGCTTTATTGAAGTCAATGGAGCTACTCCAATTTACACCAGCTGAGGATCTAAACCTTGATGTTTACAAAGCCGTTATTTGGAGATGGTACCTCTACTCTCTGGGCATCACCATCTGGCTACTTGTGCTTCATCACATGCTGCATATGGAAGGACATTTGGTTAGGAAGTAGTTCCATCACACTTGTAAGTCAAAATACTTGTATCATTCACAGGAGCCCAACTAGAGCAGAGGACTTGCTGAAAAGGGAATTTATATTAGAAAGGAATGTAACTATTTCTAACAAGCATCCTTCTAAAATGTCACTGAAACTAGACAAAAATCTTGCACCACAGAAAGGATGCCAAAATTCATATTAAATTAGTATAATTACCTTCCAGAAAAAGCTGACATTGGCTGATAGACTCACCTTGGACCCAGTTCTCCATTGCTCAGTAGGCATTTACCCCAGGGAAGAGTGGGTATAATGTACTAACAGATCAGAATGGGAGCGTTTTGTACTTACTTTGTACTGGTGCTAATGACTACACAAAGTGTAGGGTGGTACATAATCAGCCTCCATGTTTATTAGAAACAAATAAAAATATCCTTAAGAATGACAGAGGATTTTGGCCTGAATTCATTAAACGAGTTAGGTGCCGAAGTCCCGGTTTTGGAACACTGCGATGCACAAAACTCCCGCTGAACCCTGTAGGCATCTAAACTCACATGACACCTACTTTTTTGCAGTAAAGATCCGTGGACACCTATGTTTCGGCCTTTGAGCATGAGTAGGGTTACCATATTTGGAGTGTCCAAAAAGAGGACACTCCACGGGGCCCCGGCCCCGCCCCCAGCCCCGCCCACGCCCCCCGCCCCAACTCCGCCCCCTCCCCTGCTTCCCGCGAACATTTGATTCGCGGGAAGCCTGAAGCAGGAAGCAGGCAGCAGGTAAGCGGGGGGGAGCGGGAGGGAGGAGGCGCGGCCCAGTCTGGCTCCCTCCGGTGGCCGGCCCCGGCCCCGGCCCCTCCAGCCTGGCTCGGCTCGGGCCCTGGTGTGCCGGCCCCGGGCCAGCCCCCGGCCGAGCACCCCCGGGCCAGCACCGCCGGCCCCCGGCCCGTCCCCAGCCCCCGGCCCAGCG
>NW_020664420.1:64847147-64915713 GCF_002925995.2 Terrapene triunguis | reverse complement strand
TGCTTAGAGCACTCATCCGAGAGGTGGTAAATGCCTTCTCCCCTCAGATGGGAGGGGGAATTGAATCGGGGGCTCTCCCACATCCCTAACCACTGGGCTAAAAACTATGGGGGAAGCACCTCCTCCTCCCAGCTTCTTGTTAAAATGGTGTAGGCACCTAATGCCAAGAGAGGGTTTGCATCTGGGCATTGCAAAAAGCGATAGGGCCTCCCTGCGGCCTGCACTTAGGCACTTATCTCTGAGACATGAGTGGGGCTTAGTACACATTCCTATTGTTGGCATCTCCCATTGGCTAGTTTAGGTGGCTCCCTGCATAGCATGCTGGCTTTTGTGAATCACAGTATAAGATGCCTATTCATTTTATAGGAGCTTTGGTGCCTAACTGAGGCTTTGTGAATCACAGTGATTCTCTAGACACCTAAAAAAGTTAGGCATTATGACGCTGAGCATCACAACGCCTCACTTCTTTTTGTGGACTCAGGCCTTTGTGTGTAGAAACAGCTTTGCACTATTAAGCTGTTAGATGGCAGAACTGAAAACTCCTTAGTCTTCTCTTTGTGTTCATGTGAAGAAAAAAATCCTGTCTGTTAAACTATACTTAAAATGACCGGTAGTATAACAGAGGTAATTAATCTGACTGGAGACCCTCTTGTCTACATGTTTACATGGGACGGTTCAGAAAGTTGAGTGAGAAGAAGGGAATGATATATCACAACCTCTCCTGAATAAAGTTTTTAAAGCTCTAAAGTGGAATGGGCAAGATTTATCAACGCTGCCTTAATGCTTTTCCACATATAATACATACATTGTTAGCTAGCTGATGATGTGCTGATAGGGTGTAACATAAAGCAGCTATTCTTCTGTTGCAGTCCCACTGTAAGCCATGTTAAATTTGAATTATCAGCCTGCAGACTGATATTGTGGGTGGAAAGGGTTTAAATTGAGAAACTGAATTGCTTGTTAAATTTCTTCTAGATAAATGACTGTTCCTTTCCTGTACTTCAGAAAAGAGCTTTGCATTTGACCAAAGCATTTGCAAGAAGGAAGGAATTGAAATTTGTTGATATAGTAAAGCAGTATACTTTGTTTTGTCACTTGTAGAGACAAAACAGGCGCTTCATACCGAATATGAAAAATGAATCTTTAAAGGTAAAGGCAAAACTGTATTTCAAAAGGCTTGTAAGAGGGACGAAAATCAGCCCCTTAATTCTTTTTTCCTTTTTAAATCCTGCCTTGAATGCAAACCCCGAGGAATCTGTGGTTTTGAGTATTCTCCTTCTTATTTGTTATTTCTGTTGTAGTAGCACCTAAGGACCTCAAACAAGGATTATTATATTAGGCACTATACAAAAAATAACATGGAGATAGTCCCTGCCCCAGAGAGCTCACAATCTAGACACTAGGAAACAGGTGATTAATGAGACAAATGTGGGAAGGGAGAAAATAAAGTAGCTATGGGGAGGCACAGTTGTCTCAGTAGTCACAGGTGGCCACTAGCCTAATGCCAGACAGAATTGTTTCTCTCGAGACTCCTGCGCATTATGCTCTCCCCATATGTTTCCTCGTGTAAAATATAATAGCCAGCCAGTTTCTGTTTTATGTTTTACTTACTCTTGCTGTTGTACCTTTGCCATTCTTTTAATGCTGTGTGGCAGTCGAGGAGTCAGTTAGTTAATCACAGAGTGGTTCACATCAGAGTTTATTTTCTATGGGTTCAAACTTTGGTTAATAAAAATACAGAAGCAGCCAAGTTTTCAAGTGTGTGTGTGTGTGTGTGTGTGTGTGTGTGTGTGAACAATAATAGGCAAACATGGAGTATAATAAATCATCTAGTTATAGCCCTGAGGGATCACAATGCCCTTCAACAGAGTTTCCATCTGAAGTTCAGTTATAGGAGCTGGGATTTTATTTCAAAGCACATATCAGAAAAGGCAAATTAATTAGTGTGACGTTTCCAATTGAATAAATGATTGGGAACCAGCTGTGTCTGTGAAATTGCAAGTAAAAATGCAACACTCAGAACTTGTTAATGCTTTTTTTGGCATGGAAAAAGGAGACATAGGTATCTAATATTAAATAGTGTTGCAAAAGGGCAAGTTAGCACTTTATTTGCCAAAGTAACTTTCAAAGACTATCTAGGTTACAAAGTTTGACTTTCTGCACATAAATCTTGAATGATTGACAGACTGCTGTAAAATAGCTTTGTTCAGAAAGATAATCTTTGGCACTCAGCATCAAAGGTTTGAAACCCTGGAAGGGCTGAAAAGAAAACCCCACTTTTAGACTGATTTCCCCTGCAGATCAGCACCTCTGTGAAATTTGCCTGGGAGTTATGAGCTATTTACTGTATTATGATGTTTTCTTTCACTGTATGCACAGGCACCTTTTGTTCTTTTTATCTCCAAGATTTGGGGATTTATTTATTTATTTAGCACATGAAATGTCAATGAGCGAATGCATTGATGCAACATGAGGGAAAAAACCCTGATGTTAGACAGTTCTATTCACCTTTATTTTATTGCAAGTTGGAGTGTTGGTTTTATGGTACTTAAATTTATGGGTACATATTTTTATGGTAAAGCCCAATGACATGTTCAGTGTGCTCCATCAAACTGTCTGTGTTTCTGTGTTTGATTCACAACTCTGCAGGGTATGAATCAGTCTTCCAGTATAACCTTTAATCACTTTTTTTAACCTAAATAATGTAGTGTGGTTTTTATTTATGGCCTGTGTCATCATCTAATTATGTAAACCTACCTAAAGAAACAGCAGATGGAGTATTTCCCTAAAAACTCTTGTCAGCTATCGATTGACTCAGAGGACAAAGTTTCTTTATTGGGTCCAATCTGCTGAGACAGAAAATTCACAGGTAGCTCACAGCATATTTAAATCTGTTCAAAGCCAAGTTGCAGGCGTGATTGATATGGGCTTGAGGAATGAAAGAAAAGTGGCCCAGTAGGGCAGGCTCTTTTAAAAATTACACTTATTTGTTACTTTATAGTGAGAATCCCCTTTATCTGTTGACCATTCAAGCCCTACTTTCTGTGTGCAGTAGTTAAAACAGAATGGACAGGAAGCTCTTATGCCCTTGTTTGTTTTCTACAGGGTGAAGTGAAGAAGTAAAGTCTCCCCGCTGAACTACTATGAGGTCAGAAGCCTTGCTGCTATATTTCACACTGCTACACTTTGCTGGGGCTGGTTTCCCAGAAGATTCTGAGCCAATCAGTATTTCGCATGGCAACTGTAAGTATGAAAGACCTGGTGCTTTTTTCCTCCCCCAAGCTCCAAGAAGGAATGTATTGATCACTGAACTTCAAAATTACACAGTTTTAGCTGATCTGAAATGAACAATGTTTTTTATTTCTTGATGGCTCTTCAGATCAGCCAGATTACATTCCCAGATGATAAAACTAGAGCAGAACACTTCTGCCCTGACTTGGGTTTTCAGAACTGATGAGCTGCTTGCTCCTCCAAAACCATAACCTAGAATACTCTTCAAACGGGAGTTTCTGCAGTGCAGTCAGTCCACAGTTTCCCATTCTACCCAACAACAAATGAAGAAAGCTTGTTTTTCATGAGCAGAGAGTTTTTTACCTGACTCCCCAGAAGCAAAGTTCTGGAGAACCAACCAAGTCCATATATCAGGTGTAGCTCACTAATGTAGCTGTGTTGAGGACATACCATTGAAATGATTTTTCTAGAACTACACAAATAACAAGATTTGTTTGCTCAGCCTTTGATGAATCTTTGTCCCACTTTACCATTTGGCATTTTGGACAGTAAAACTGTTTGTAAGATTCTGACAAAAACATTTTGATGAAAAGGCTAAATTTTTGCAACAAATATTCTCCATTTTCTGACCTGCTTTAATGGGGACTCTCTCTGAGACTAGACTAGCACAGGGTGCTGCAAGTCAGGATCAAGATGGCCTGGCTGGACTAGGTGAGAAAGCATGCACTGCATTTGACCACCTAGCTCAGACCCTCAGTATTATTACCGAGTTCCTCTTTATCATGGTTATCACAGTTCAATCACAATTATTCCAAAAAAGCCTTCTGGGGGCTAAATTCACAAGGGGGACTTAGGCATCTCACAGCCCCTTTAGTAGCCTAAGTACAACAAGCAGGTGCCATTGGCATTCACACAATCCCCACCGTAACTCTGAAGGTACCTAGGCATCAAAGTTTCCACTTGTGAAATTTATGAGGTGCATACATTTATGCCACGAAATCTTACACTGTCCAGCACCTTGGTATCCAATTCACACCTGTGCCCCAGTGAGTTTACAAAGTAGGCATCCTCCCCGCCTGTATGGCCCAATCCATTAGGCATACACATAGCCCAGACAAGAAACAGGGATTTGAACACAGAGCTCCTCCTCGCAAGTGAGTGCTGTAATTTCTGGGCTCTCTCTCCTGTTGGAGCTATTCCACTTTGTATAAATAATTCAATATTCAATAGTGTAGAGACTTGAACTTGAGTCTCCCCCCTCCCAGGTGAATGCCTTCCAGGCTATAGAGTCATTACCCCACTCTCTCTGGCCCAGGAGTTTTTAATTAGTTTATACAAAATGGAACAGTGTCAACAGGAGAGACTGAGAGAGACCCACCCCAGAATACCCAGTGGTTAGGGCACTCTCCTGGAAAGTGCGAGAACTGTATTCAAATTCCCCTCTGTCTGATTTGAACCAACGTCTCCCATCTCTAAGATGAATGCTCTAACCCCGGAACTATTGGATAAAAGGGTGAGATACCATCTGACAAGCAGTTTTTCTTGGGAAAGGGCTGACCTGACTTAGGTACCTAAGTCCATGAGAGGGTTCACAGCCATGAATCCTGAGGGGAGATAGGCATTTCCCTCTGGCCCAGACTTAGGCACCTAACTCCTTTTGAGGGGCAGGGCTTAGGCCTCTCTCCTCAGCATTTCCTACACGCCAGGGATGAAAGTAACATTAAGCACTTATCGATATGGGGCCCCGGCCTTGGGCAGAAGGGGCGGGGCTGTGGGTCAGCCTCCCCCAGCCAGCCCATCCATGCTGCCTGGCCCATGCTACCCAGTAGCAGCGGCGGTGGCAGGGAGCCCTGGGCTCTTTTAAATTGCCAGCTCCGGAGCAGCTGCCCCTTTTGCCCTGTTGACTGGGTGGGGGACAAAAGGGGCAGCAATGATAAAGCACTGCCACAGTAGCACTTTAATGTCAGCTGCGTATGGGCCGGTACCAGCGGCCACTTCTTACCGGTATGCCGTACCAGCCCATACTGGCCTCCTTTCACCCCTGCTACTGGCTAGCTTAGCTGGCAGACTGCTCAGCTTGCTGGCTTCTGTGAATCCCATTTTTACGTGCCTAACTCTCCCCACACATTATATAGAAAGCCTTGGCGCCTCACTTGGGGCTGTGAATTCCACTTGGTGACAGGGCACCTCGAAGTTAGACACTGCAACAACTAAATCCCCCTTGTGAATCTAGCCCTGGTGTTCAGCACTTGTCAGGATTGGCACCTGCATTTGTAAAAGTGTGATTAAGGAATGGCAAGTCAGCAATCTTAACCCCTCTGCAGAGGAAAATATGTGAAACGTCTATTTCTATGTTATGAATGTCAAATGGCTGCAAACATACAGGCCTCAGTTCACACAAGGGCAGTCAGTTACAAAGGAAGCAGTGTTGGACAGAGGAAAGGAAAGCTGGAATGTTAAAAATTAGTACTTCTCAAGTAAATCTTGGTCAGGAAGATTAACCTTCTGAACCTCAATCCTCTGTGAGTTTGGTTAATTTATTTACCCAGAAATGCTCTGCTCAGATGCGGCATCTGGATTGCAGGGAAGTTCCTGTTTGTACCAAATTTTACAACTGGGCTAACTAAGACACAAAGTGATTTGCCCAAGCCTACGCAGTGAGTCAGTAGCTCAACCAAGATTAGTACCAAAGACCCTCCTAAAGAGAGTTCACCGAGAAAATTAAAGCAGAATATCTACAATAAAAACCCCCGTCCAAGGTAGCGCTGTTTGTTTGGAGCAAACAGATTTCGGGAGAAAGGGCTTAATGCTTGATTAGATGCCAGTTAACTGCATTATGTGAATGTGCAGGATTTCTGCCTTCCGATGCTGCTCCTACTCATAGTCTCGTTTTCTTTCTGTTTTCTGGGCGTCTTTCTGATTGCTTTCCTGGGAGCTGCTTAGTTGGCTGGCTTTTACATCTAGAGACATGCATTGCAAATGCATCAGACAGACAGAAACTCTGTCAGAAATGTTTTCTGGGTGTCTATTATAGGATCTACATACAGATTGTATATAGATCCCATCAGTGCATGTTGACTTCCCAGCAACGAGAGCTCTGGAATATAATGAATAAGTGCTCTCACTGACTGTCAGAGTTGGGGAAAAGGCTGAGTGGCTACTGGTACAGACTTCCAATCAGCATTATCATCTGGCTGCCAGGAAAACTGATGTATCAGACAGGTTGCCAAAAATAAATAAATACAACCAAAAACAGTCAGGTTAAATAAATAAATAAATAAATAAATGAAGGACAATTAATGGCTACCCACAGCTTCTACAAAAAATACAGCTGCCCTGCACTAGCAGCCCAATCCGGTAGGAAACCTGTGACGCTGGCAATTTTATACCTAGTAATGCCAAGTCCTTAGTTCTAACCACTAGCCAGCGTAGCCATTGCAGTGACAGGTAAGTTACTATAAAATAGTGGGTTTGACCCTCTTTTATTTGTGGACCCCTAAAAAATTTCAAATGGAGATGCGGCCCCCTTTGGAAATCTTAGACATAGTCTGCGGACCCACCGGGGTCCATGGATCACAGGTTGAAAACCACTGTACTGTGGTAATGACAACCTTTCACAGACCCTTTAGACATAGTCTGCGGGCCTCCGGATGTCCATGGACCACAGATTGAAAGCCACTGTATACTATACCATAACATAGTTTTGTCCTGAAAGATAAACTTTGGCAGGCAGCATCCAGTATTTAAAACACTGCAGGGGATGAAAGGAAAACTGTGTGGAAGTGCTAAGTACCTTTATGCCAAGAGCTCTCAGAGCAGTTTTATGCTCTCAGAAATCACAGTTTTTCATTTCTAAAAACATAATGGCTTTCTCCTTGACAATTGCAAACAAAGATTATAACCTTGATGAGCTATGCAATCCACTGTGCTATTACTTCAGTACCCCAGGCTGTATGGTGGGGAGAGACAGCAAGAGCAGGAATTATAGATTTTGGCAGTGGGTTTGGTAATATGATTTCATAATGTGAGTGTCTCTCTGTCTTTTTGCTTTCTTTCTCCCAATCCCTTTCCCTTCTCACAGATACAAAACAGTATCCGGTGTTTGTGGGGCACAAGCCAGGACGGAACGCCACACAAAGGCACAGGCTGGACATCCAGCTGATCATGATAATGAACAGAACCCTCTACATTGCTGCTAGGTCTGTAGTGTTTTCCTAATTCCCTTCTTGCTATTCCTAGAAAAAATTGATATTCTGAGTTGATCTCTGCCAGACATTTATTTTAGGATTTTATCACACACATTGGTCTTTATAGTCTATCTGTGATACATCTTAAAAGCTACATTAGTTTGTCATCTTGGGCTCAATCCTGCAAGGCGCTGAGCAGCTTCTGGGGGTGCTGGCTATCTGCAGCCCCCATTAAAGCCAATGGAAGTTGAAGGGACTCACAAGGACTTGGAGGATAGAGACAGAATTATTATTTCCTTAAAGGAGTTTGTGATTTTGTTTGAGCACACAATTAATTACATATTTTGGAGAACAAACACAAATGATCCACTGTGTGCATAAGTACATATTTGAATAAGAGTAATTAAACTTTAATGTTCTAGGCATATTTTATAGTAAAACCAAAAAAAAAAAAAAAGCAGAAGAAATATGTTTACTGCTTTTCTTTTGATGTACTCCATGAGGTTAATTGAATGTCTTTTCTGCATCTTTTTGCTAGACAGTTATATTTTTATATACACAAACACATGCATTTATCTGAGAAGGCTTATAAGGCCAGCTCCTTAGTCGGTGTAAATTGGCATATCTCTGACAATTTCATTGGAACTATACCAATTTTTAACAGCTGCAGACCTGGTGCATATTATATGTAAATACTCATTCTCCCATATGTTTTTGGCTTTCAGGAGGTCAAAACTTATTGTTATTACATAAATGTCACAGAATGGTACCTAAATACCATGCTGATTGGCACATAAGAAAGAATATATTCAGGGAGCAGATGGGTTAGAGTCATTGATTGATGGATTGATTGATATGCCAAGGAACAGAATTGTTGAGTAAGAAGGTGCCATTTTTACACCGTAACTGCACTTTCAAGTTGCTTCTCATTATGCCTAGACATTGGAGGAATCTGAAGATTTCACTGCAAAGCTCAGTTTCTGACAAACTCTTCATATATATGCTTGCATTTCTCACATGTCCTGGAGATTTTGGGTCCGCAGTTCTCTGCTGGTTTCCTATGATCTTTCCTTTCCTTTCCTTTCCTTTCCTTTCCTTTCCTTTCCTTTCCTTTCCACAGCAAGTACTCTCCAAGGCCAGCAGTCCCTAGAAAAGGATGCACAGTCTTAGAGCTATGGCAGAGTGGGGAGTAGTGTTTTAAGTTAAGAGCATATATTTTCAAAACAGGGCCATTTTGTCTTTTTCCCCCCTTACCCTTTCCTCAGACCTTTCCCATACATCATTGTGCTGATCCTCATGCGTGCTCCAGCCTATTACAAAATATTCCACGCCATGCTTCTGTAACATTCCCAATTCCTGTCCACAAAGCATTAAAAGATTATCAAGTCTCAAACTCAGATATTCTGCATTGCAGCCTGTTGCACTCAAGAAAGGACTAGATAACCAGGCCAGCCTTTAATTTTCATTAGGGGCCAACTCCTGGGAAAGAGTGCCCAGCCCAAATAAATAGATGGTCATAGGCAGAGGACTAGAATCCTCAGCTTCAGCTTCTATAGCACTGCTATAGCACCTCCTACACTGCCCAAACAGGTGACAGTTTCTACTATAGGTTTGGGATGGGCGCAATGGATGTGATTTATGCTGCCCCATGTAGTATTTTGGGCAACAGGATCCATGTTATGCATGCAACCACTGTCCATGCCTCCCACCGAACAACTTCACCTTCAATTATTCTTCAAAGAACAAGTGTGGAACTTGGCTCAATGACACAGAGACTGTGCAGAGTCTCTCAGGGAGAGTGCTCCACTCTTCACCTTCCCATGAAAACATAGTACCTGTGTGGTTACATGCATGTGGGGGAGCCAGAGGGATGGCAGGATTTACTCCTTAATGTAATTTTTCATGGGGGAATTGCCTTATTTTTTTGTGTGTGTGTGTTTGTTTTCTTTTTTAAATTGGCAGGTTATTTGCAATGTGACAATTAGAATTAGAATTAGAAATGTGAATCTGCTTGGTGGATTAAAATATCCAAACATTGTTCCCAGACTAAAATGTTGATGCAAATATTAACTTGTAATCAGCAAGCTACATGCCTCCGCTGCACACTGATGCTACAGTTTGAAAAAGAATCTGAACTTTTCGTGATGGCAAATTACAATTCACAAATTACAGTTCATTTTTAAAAAATGAATTGGTTCCTTAGTCTGTGTATGTGTAATATATACCATATTTGTGTATGAGTGTGTGTGAATGTGTATATATAAAATATTATATTATATTCAAATAGAGAAGTGCTTCGACATTATTGGGGACAAATGACCTGCAAAAAGAACAGAAAGACGTAATCCATTTTTATTTACACAAGCACAAAAAATCTTCTTAAACGTTTCTTTGCTCCAGTAACTAAAAAACTGTTAAGTAAATTATTTTCCTCCTTAGAATGTTACTGGGAAAAAATCCCTGCTAGGTTGAGAAGCCTATGTGATAAAAGTTAAAATTCAAAAGGTCATTTTTATCTTCAAGTGATAAACTTTTAAAAATGAGTGATCTTTCCATAATTAGAGTGAGTGAAAGTTTATATCTGTAACACTAATGGTGGCAATAAACTGAGAGACTGAAGCAAATGTGAACACAATCAAAAGTGTTTATCAAAGAGCTTCATAACAGGATTAATTGAATCTGTATTTAGCATAAATCCCTTAGCTACCATATCAGATGCTTCTTTTAAGTTGTTTTCTGGGTGTCTAAATATAGTGATACTAAGTTTACATTTGTACCCAATTATCTGAAAAGCAATGAAAACAAATGATTAAACATAGAGGTTTTTAAGAAAATCCAGTGCTCACTGTTCGCTTTGCAGTTAATTTCCCTGGAAAAAAGGACAAACTAATTTCAGAGACAGCTAACAGTTTACTACTGGATGTCTGGCATACAACAAAATCTGTTTGTCAGTTGCCTGTTTTGTCAAATAGGATATGGGGATTTATATAAGAGTTTTGTACTAACTATTATTAAACACTTTTTGTGGGTTTTGAAAGATTTCAGTGCAAATTATGGGCTGGATATTCAGCTGATGTAAGTTCGCATAGCTTCACTGAAGTCAATGAGGCTAGAGCAGTACACCAATTTACATCAGCTGAGCATCTTTCCCAGGGGCATAATTTGCTATCGGACAAGCGGGGCAGTTGCCCCTCCAGACCTTAGTTTGCTCCTCTCAGACTTTTCCTAGGCCTGTATGCTCCAGAATATCTTCCACTTTTTGCCCCTCCCCCAACTTTGCAGGGTACAATACAATCATAAATTATTTTCTGTGCTGTCACAACTTTTCCCGTCTCTTACCCCCAGCTGAGTTTTTCTGAAATGTTGCCCCTGAGCTGTCCCTCTGGATATGTAACAGAATAGCAGCATTTTCTTCTTCCCTCAGAGGGTGCAGGTTTGCACACACCTTTCCTGAAGTTCACTGTGTCATCTCTTCCTGCTGACTTGTTTGGTGGTTGCTTTTGTTCCCATGATCTGTCACCTCCCATATGTATGCACAGAATGGTTCATTGAGCCTCTGCAGTACCAGAGTGCAGTTACACATTTCCAGACATTGCACTGAGTGGCCAAGGGTCATGCACAGCCAGCAGCATTATTTAAATTCCCTTCCTCCACAAGATTATACCATGGCAACAAAATTCAGTTCTGCTGACGAGGTGGGAAAACGGAAGCACTAGGATTAAGTCAGTTTGTGTTAGAATAACTTAATTAGCAGAGAACTGTACACATACCACAGCCAGTAGGCAGTATTGGGGCAGAGAGGGCAAAACAGTCCGTTAGTATCTATAGTGCCTTTCACTAGACAGTTCTTTTAATTTTTGCCAACACTGTGGGCAACTGTGCGTTAGATACAGCATGCGGAAATGGTTTTAGTTATCCTGAAATCAGATTTCATTGACATAATTCCATAACTTGGTGTCTGAATTCTCCTATGACACTTTGGCAAGCCAGAAAGTAAGTCGCTTACTCACTTAAGTCGCTCAGAAGGGCCACGGTGTGAGTGATGCTAAGTAACACAAGCCTCTTTCTGAATTTCACCCATTTATTTTTACTGGGTTTTTGTTGTTGCTAGTTTGTCTTTTTAAAAAGAAATCCACAGCACTAAAATGATAATTAATGTAAAGAGTTGTGCCAGAAGGGGGCCAATCAGAACACTTTTTCAGGTGTTGCCAATGCATAATAATCAGTCAATTTACAATTCAGATTCTTGGTTTCTACTTTTATGTAGTAGCCCCAACTGCAACTATGAAATATATATATATATATATATATATATATATATATAAAGAAGTAACATTGCCATCTAAAAAGCTGATATGCTAATATGTAATTTTATTCTGACACTGACCCTGATCATAGGGAGAAAAACACCTCCTCAGTTTGGCATCTTACAAAACAAACTGCCTCAACTGCAGTGGCAGACAGATTTTTTTTTAAAGCCAGTTTCTATTAACAATGCTGCCCCTTTTCTCCATGTGAGAGAAGTGTTGCTTATTTTCATCTTACAGCAAAGAGTGTTTCTGTCTGCTTTAGTTAGAAGCTAATATTGTTTCTCTCAAACTCGATAAAATGAAGCTAATCTTGACAACAGAGGCTTCTAAAATGGAAACAATCTGTATCCTACTTTCAACAGACTCCTATATAGCCCCCTTTTAAAGCTATGAATCGTTTTCTAGCCACAAGACTTCCTGCATTTTTTAAAAAGTCATTGTTATTTCAAGGAAAAATTAGATGTTGGGTGTTTTTCACCCCTCCTGCCCAATTTGGTGTGGCTCTTTCAGGTGTTTTGTTTTCTTTTTTAATTCTGTGCCCCGGTCAAAAATGTCTCTGTGCTCCACTCACACAGAAGGGGACTGCTTAAAAATATCCCCTCACCTGACTTTCTGAGTCTGTTTCCCCTTGCTCAGGGAAGATTGGTAGCTAATTGTAGAGAAACCCAGGTTCTCAGCAAAACAGGAAGGTGAGCACAGGCGAGATTTAAACTTCTTTTGAGGGTGAATTTTAGAGTTTAATTTGGCCATCAGTGTGTGAAGAGAAGACCAATTTTGTTGCTGTCAATTTTTTCCCTTCCATATTGTCAATCAAATCATTACGGCTGAGATTGGAGGTATAACTTTAAAAAAAAAAAAAAAGCATTAACCTCAGATGACTAAGAATGGCATACTGAATACCATCCCAGGAAGCTGGTAAAGGTTGCCTAAATAGGATTGCAGTTGATATAAAGATGCACAAAAACATCTGCCCACCAGCCCCCAGAGATGAGGAACTAGCCCCCTTTCTTAAATCTCATTCATACAAATAAGATACTGGGAAGAATCTTGAGTTAGCTTTTTAGAATTTCTCTTCTTTCTAATTGAAAAGCAAAGCAGTTTATGTACAGTGGAGCATTCTCAGAAGAAGCAGACCAAGCAATCAGTAGTGTTCTCTTGTATAGTGTCTATTCTTTTTTTTTATTGTATAAAATAAACTGACTAGTGCTTTTGACTTTGCATTGATTTACCTTTGTTTACAGGGACCATATTTATACTGTTGATATGGACACATCACATACAGAAGAAATTTATTTTAGCAAAGTAAGTAGCTTTTTATCATCCTGAAACTAAAGGCACTAGAAAGAACAGAGAGTAAATAGGAAGTGGGCATTGTTTCAAACAGCTTTCCAGCATTGCTGTAAAAATTGTACTAGTCAAGTAAGGTGGAATTGCTAGTCATATATGGGGAAAGCTGGAATAGCAGTCATGACCTCTGTGAATTTCTTATAAGCGATTTAGCTAGCTTGATAAGCAGCCAGTACCGAAATACACTGAGCTCCCTGGAATCCATCAAACATCTATTCATTGATATTATGTAGCTTTCTATAATTGCTATACTATACCAATTAAGAATACTAAAAATCTCATCATAAAAGGCAAAGTCTAATATATTTTCATATACACATTAGTCAGTCATGCCAGTATGCAGTAAATAAAATCTTATTATAACATCATGCTATAAAGTGTTGTAAGAAAAACCACATTACATTCACAGGAAATTATATCCAAAATGGGAATAGTTTTGCTTGCATTGCTCTCCTCTTTATTGTGTGAATGTTTCTAGAAATGACCTCCCACCACTTTCGTCATACTGATTGGCACATGGCATACCCTATATGCAATATATGGTATTCATAGAACAGCGGGGTGAATTTCACCTCAGGAAAGGAAAAATGGGCATGTTAAATCCATGAATGATGCCATAGATGAGTTTATGACATGATACTCATACTAAAATGAGGTCACAGAGCAGCAGAGGAAAGAAAAACTAGTGTTACATCCATGGGCAGTGGGTGAATCCCGGGCTCGGGGAGGCTAGCCCCCGGCCCAGCCCACCCCTTCTGCCTGAGGCCCCACCCTCCTTCCCCCGCTGAAGCCCAGAGCTCCCATCAAAGGGGAAGGGCAAGTGGGAAGGGACCTCGGGGTGGAGCATGGGCAAGGCCACATGGGCTGTTTCAGGAACCACAGCCTTCCCCAGCCTATTATACCCACCGCTCATGCTTACATCCATGAAAAATGTGTTAGTGAAGGACTGTTAATGAATGAGCACTAACTCAATTCATTAAATGGAGCTGTCAGGTCAAAGCCATGATTATTGTTATAAGAGTGTTAGTATTTTAAGCTAGGGACTTTTTAATGAAGTTTTACTATAATTATTCAAATCTAATACACTCAATTCAGGGCCTAATTGATGGCAATATGTAGGGTCGGGAAGGAATTTTCCCCCAGGTCAGATTGTCCATGATCTTTTTTGCCTTCCTCGCCATGGAAGTTGTGGGCAACCTGCAGGGATCACCCAGGTGTATCACACTTAATTCCCTGCCCTGTCATGGGGCCTCAGGCATTGGTGCACCTCCCATTCTCTGCCTCTGGCACATAATAGTCTAGTCTCCTGTGGGCTGTAAAGCAAAATACTTTGCTTTAATTTCAGTTGTTGGGTTAGTGTGCAGATGCTGGGTGGTATTGGTGGCCTGTGATATACAAGTAGTCAGATTAAATGATTTGGTAGTCCCTTCTGGCTTTAAACTCTATAACTCAGCTACTTGGCAAGTTTAACATAACTTCATAACATGGTGTATCTAGATTTCGGTTCATAGAGGAATGAAAATCCAATATGGGATTTACCTATAACTGTTCCAGGGAAACAATGTTAGAAAATAAAACCTGTAGTACTTTGATAGCTAGAGGATATCTGAGTCTATTAGCTAATGTGAAGTAAGGAGAATAACCTGAATTGGATTTCTTTGCTCATCTGAACTGGACTGTGCCAATGCGTATGCTTTGGCTTGATAACTAATGAGTTTATAGTCCATTTGCAACAATTTGCTTTGCAAAACAACATCAAATTAAAAGAAATGATGAGAAAAGAAAAGTCTTTTTTAAAAGTGCATATATTTTTAAAAATTGGCAAATTACTAAGTTCACATGTTTGCAGGCTTTAGAAGGTGAGATGGGTTTCTAGTTTAATGAATAGATAGCAACAGAAAATTAAGTGAATGTTCTACATCACTGATCTTTCATTGTTATGGTGAATTAATCATGGAGAAAGGGTGCAGAAAGCTTTCAATAAATATATGTTCAGCAGCTAGTCTCCCCTAGGGAACTCTTACTTCTGAAATCAAATGCAACAACCTTTGGGCTCTAATTGATTTCTTTCTTGATCCTTGCAGAAACTGACATGGAAATCTAGACAGGCTGATGTAGACACATGCAGAATGAAGGGAAAACATAAGGTAGGCAATTTTCATTTCTCCTGCAGCTGCCACTTTAGTTTAGTTTCTTAACTATTATCTCAGACTGCTCTCTGTCATGTGGAATGGATCATGCCATTCACTTCTTTGCTAGTAATTGCTTTTTCCATCAACTTACTGAAGTCTTTAATTTGCAAAAATAGTTTGCTTTTAATGTGATGAAACATTACGACAGCAGCTGCAGTAACATCATGAAATACTTAGAAGCAGTGGGAATTATGGACACAGTGCTAAGTGTACTGACATTGCTTAATGCTGCCTCCTATAGCTAAACACTGTTGTCCATTCTCCATTGGGAGTTAACTGAAGAGCTCATAAAAAGCCATAATACAAAGTGTGTGTTTGTAGATGCAGAAGAACTGATTCTGATCTCACCCTAATTTTACACTAGTGCAAACACTGACTAACATTAGTCAGCTCACAATCAGGCCCAGAGTTTCTGGACCTGATTTCCATCAGTTTTACTTTAGTGCACTGCACTGAATAAATTAGTGTTACTACTGTATTACAGCAATATATCCGAAAGGTCCTCAGTCTTGATTAAAGCAACAAAGTTCAAACAAAATTCATGAACAATAATGAAGTCTGAACTGTAATGTAAATAAAATGTCCTCAGTTCCTAGCAACTGTGTTGAAACAAATGGAATGAAAATTCATTGTCTTGTTCACTGTCAGTTAAAAAATTGTGAAACTAAAGCCCAGAATGTCACAGTGGCTACTAGCCAGCTTCATTTTAGCCCTGACAATGAAAGATCATGGCACAAGAATAAAGCCAAACATTTGTAATATATTGGGTAAAATACTTTTTATTATTTTTCTTCAGGATGAGTGTCATAATTTTATTAAAGTCCTCCTGAAAAGAAATGATGATACCTTGTTTATCTGTGGAACAAATGCCTTCAACCCTTCTTGCAGGAACTATAAGGTAGGTGTTATGTTTAGGAGATTGCAGCTGTGCGCTGAGAAATTTAACTATTTATTTTGACTGTGTGGTTGGCAGCATAAAATGTATCATTCAACATTACATAGTTTATCCTCACTTGTTTGACTTCTTCAGCATTCTATATGTGGAATCTTGATTGGGTTTCTACGATTTGCCTGGATTGATATAGACACCTCTTTGCAACCTCTACACATAAAAGTATATTGCTACTTGATCTTATCCTTCTCAGTTGTCTTGAACAATAACTTACAGCTCACTGCAAAAACATGGGCTAGTCCCCTGAACCTTCTTAAGTAAAAAGTTTACTACTGACACATCTCAAAGTACAGGCCTCATGCTGAGGATTTCTCATCCATAAACCATTTTGAATCTGGCTGTTGTGTTGTGCCCAATCCCAAAGATACTAGCCTAGACACTTAGGGGCTTAGCATAGTGGAAACTATGCATTTTTTGCTGCATTGGTATTTGGGGACCCAATTAGTAGGGAACCTGTGCAGGACTCTACACACTTCTTCATTCTGTGAAAGTGATTTCAGCAGTAGACTGCTACAGGGAAATGCAGAGGGGGAAAAGAAATGGGGTATCTACAAGGTCAAAACATCATATAGAGATTAGGAGCAGGCTGCATTAAACAACTGCCCATCTGCCCTGCTAATAAACCACATGTTAGAGCTGAAGATTCCTTCCCTTAGCCCAATTATGTGCCAGTGTTTCTGCATTCATGCAAAGCCCATTTATTCAACCTTTGTCCATTGTCTGAGGAGTAGGGTTTTAGGCCCTGATCCAGACCCCACTGAAATCAATAGGAGTTTTCCAATTGCTTTAATGGGAGTTAGATCAGGGCCTTAGTATTCAGCCTAAGAGCAGTGTACTCTTTTAGAATCTGCCTTTGTCACAAGGTGCATTTCTAACCTTTCTTTGGAGAGGGAGAAGATTCAGTTACTACTGATAAAAAGCCTACTCCTGCTCATATAGTAGTCAATGGCAAACCTCCCTTTACTTCAAGGTACAGGATCAGGTCCAGGATTATTGTAAGAAGTGTCCTGAAAACAAACTGAAGATATCAACTGCCAGGAAAGCAACTACAGCAGTGATACACAGTATTACCCTACTTCTCACCATCCTTCCTCTGCCATGCTGGTTTAGCCCCTGCAATGGCTTTAGCCTGGAAGGTACATCAACACATGTGCAGAGCAGCAGCACAGTCTTCTCTATAGCTCTGTGTTAATTATATAGTGCAGATACCTGATATGAGGAGTACTGAAATTAGAACAACCGGTCTGGTTAAAAAAAAATCTCTCTTTTTTCCCCTTCCCTTATCCCCAACCTCCCATCCACATCATGTTGCCAGGTTTCCTGTTTCCAGTCCTAAGTTTAGTTTTCTGTTTGTCATTGCTTAGTGCTCAGTACAATTAATGCTGCTAACAAATTCCTAGGAGTCCCCTTGCCGGAAAGCTATTTTTTAGTACAAATACGGATTTTCTTGGCATCCTAATGTGAGGATCCTTTCTGCAGATGTTTCATTCCCCATGATATATGGCCCATGCTGATTCCCTCAGCTGTTGCTATGCTCTGAGAGCCTGCACGGTGATGTCTCTTGGGGCCTACAGAAGGTCACTCTGACACCTGCACTGACTTTCCCTGACTGTATTTCAGGGATTACAGATGGCACCAGGGCACTTGAGATATGCCAAACTGAAGATAAGGCCATCCCTCAGCACTGTAAAGTGAAAGTACAGATGACCCTGGAATGTTGTGCTCCTTGCAGAGGGAAGGAGCTCTGGAGCATAGCTCATTTGCTTTCACCATCACTTTAAATGCTTTCCCATCCTAGAGTAAACACAACTGATTCCCTTCAGAAGGTCTTGACAGAAAAGATACATGACAGAAAACAAATGATGACAAATCATCCATTGAATGAATTAGGTTTCATAACATATGAGCTTAAAGTTGATTGGGGTAGCTTGATGGTGCTAGATGGATTATTTTTCATGGTCTATGATTCTGAACTCTGCATTTGATTTATACAGTGTGTACTGTTGAAGTGAGTTAAATATGTTAGAAGGATTTTACCCCAACATACAAGTTATTGATGTAGCCTGATCCTTTTGAATGGTTAATAATAATTGTATTGATTGCCAATTAATACTAATGAATGAGCTGGAGGGGGGATAATAGTGTTCTCGTCCCAGAATCAGGCTCCACAGAATTAAAACTGACAAGTTCAATATCTTGTAGGGTACCTCAGGGTGAATGGCAAAGACACTCACACTGAGAATAAAGCAAAGCCTTTGCTATCTTTATTAAAACAATCAGTAAAGACAAAAAACTCCAAACCACATAAACAAATAGCTGTAATACAGTATTATTACTGTATTACTGTAATACAGGTGTCATTCCCTGCATATGCTCACATTCTTATACTCAACCCTTCCTTGGGGCTCTGGGGGTGAGAGACAAAGGACGAGCCCTGTCCCTGGCATGCCAGGATAATGGTCAGTGGTAGATAACAATGAAGAGCTAAAGGATGGAAAGCTAGCCCCTGCTACATGGTGGCTTAGCCTATTATAGGACCTGGGCACTCTCACAGATATTCACTCTGATGCTCAGCCTTCCATGTCCAAATCTAACTTCCTCATCCTCATAATATTGGGATGCATTTATCCTATAGGTTAACATATTAATGCCATTTACCTCTTTATCATATACGTCACCTATTGCTCAAGCAAGTTGGTGATTAGACATCTGCCAACAATTGTATCCTAAAATATCCAGGCCCAGTATCGGTTCAGTATTCCTGCATTTGCCTGGTATTATGTACCAACTCCCTCTCTTGAGCAAGCTATTCCCACTTCCCCAAAATCTAGGGTAACTGTCAGTCCATTTTATCTATGCTTAGGGGCATGGGCCTATTTTACTTATTCTAACTTACTTATGCCAATGTCTTACAGGATACAGGCCTGTAGGTTCCTTGCATTACTGAAAAGTAAAATAAAATGCTAAGCTAGCTCTGTGGGCTACACTGCTGATTAATCTTGCCAACTATAATATATGAGTCTTAAACATGTGGGATCTGCACCTTTACGTGTAGTTTACTAAAAACCCTTGAACTTCTGCATGAGGTTGAGCTGGTTATTTGTATAATTACCTGTACCTGGTGGTGAATTAATTTCCTAGGGGTTACACTTAAGCCTAAGATTTTAGAACTACCGCACAGATTAATTCTTGCTTGATGGTAAGAGAGTTGCTATATGACACAGGCCCAGTAACACCTGGAAAGTGGTCCTTTCCAACATGCAAATCAGAAAAGAGAATAGCACAGTTTTGACTACCCCAGATAGTGCCCCAGCTTAAGAGGGAGAAAAAATGCACACATACAAAATTACCTTGTGCTTTTCCTCTCACTTGTATGGGTTGCAGGCTATTGCTCTGGATAATAGTACTTCTGTTGCATCATTTTGAGGATAACATCTGAATATTTTCCAGAATCACAGACCGCATAGCCCATTACAGTTCAACAGGAAACCCATGTACAGAGAAAATATCAGCTGAATACTTTTGTAAAATGTAATGGGGGTAAGAACGAGAAGCTTTAAAGGATGTCTGACTTACTGGATACTCTTTCATAGATTGATTTTATGCAATGCTATAATTTTGCACTGTTCTTAACTCATAGCCAAAACCACTGCTACAAAAAGGAACTTCTTCCCTGCTATGAAATGAATAGTATCATAGGTTTTGTCCTGGGTAATAAGTTTAATTTTTTTATTCTGAAGAGATTCCATTTTTTTTTTCAGATGGAGACACTGGAGTTCCTAGGAGATGAGTTCAGTGGAATGGCCAGGTGCCCCTATGATGCAAAACATGCCAATGTTGCACTGTTCGCAGGTAAATAAGGAAAAGTGAGACTAACCCATTCCTTCCCTTCTTCCAGGTCTTGCTTGCCATTATACAATATCCCTCCCATACAAAATGACACTTTTAAAATGTGAGAGACAAGATGGGTGAGGTAATACCTTTTATTGGACAAACTTCTATTAGTGAGAGAGACAAGCTTTCGAGCTTACACGGAGCTCTTCTTCAGGTCTCATTTAAAATGTGGCACAGTAAGTGAATAATGACTCAAAATAGGGGCCACAAGAATCATTAGTGCAGGAAACTTCACAAGCTGCTGTATTAACTTCAGTACCATAATCAACATTGTCTAAAGCCTCATTTCCTGATTCATGTTTACTGGATTCGTGGTAAAAGAAGTGAGATAATATAATGCCAGATCAGTGTGAGACAGAAATACTGACCGCTTCTATGAAAGCCAAGGACAAAACTCATAATGACTTTAGTGGGAGCAGGCTATAGTCCTGTATTTGGTTAAAACTAAGGTACCCTTCATAATGAAGGTCAGTTCAGAGATGTTTAAAAATATCTGTGAGTGCACTCCTCTGCATCAACAAGGAAAGCAGAAGTGCTGGCTCTTTTTTTTTTTTTTTTTTTTGAGTAGAAACATCTTGACAGATCATTCCCAGCTGTGGCAGGGGAAGGAGAGAAATCTTTTGTTTTAATGATGATTTATGCTGCATGTAACAGAATGCAGTTAACTATTGTTTCTCACAGTAATTTAAAAAGTGAGTGCATATTAATGGTTTTAATTTGGGCCATTGGTTATAAAATGATATTTTGGTACTTCTTCCCTTTTATAGATTTCTGATTATATTGTTTCATTTTTGCACTTCTATTACTATGAACTCTGGTGACCACATCTCAGGTTTGGCTGTAAAATAGATGGTAAAGCGTGTTGGCAACCTAGGATAACATTACTCCTGTTTTTTGAGCAGGTATCTTGCTATTACATAGAAAATAATGACTAACTATTTGTTAGAAAACATGTTAGAAATTCACTTGAGAGTGTAGCAGTTTATAAACAGATCAGCCACTATTGAGTGGAGATCATTGCTGTAACCAAAAAGACATAGTACCACCTACAGTGTCTGAACTGACATGGTATCTTTTACAAAGGAGAGATTCTCTAGTAGGATGCAGCGTGCCCTCACTCAGCTTAGTATAAATTAATGGCTCCATCTAATTTAAAAATACTAATGAATAGTTCATTAATTATAGTAAGGACAAAACTAGAGAGATTTTTCTGGATGTTGGGGAGTGACCTTCTTTTTACTGACTTCTCTTTTTTAATCCAAAAGAAGTTAAATGCTTCCAGAGGAAGAGGATTTTAAAGAAACAGCATCCACTAATATAAGTGTATTATATAAGCAGCTGCTGTATATTAGGCACCATTCCCATGTCATAGGCACATATCACACATTCTTACAGTACCCTCATTTTAGATATGTTCCTAGGAGCAAGACACAGTGCAAGTTATCACAAATTAGTCACTTGACTAATGAGGTTCTGTGTATCAGGACTATTGCCTTTCAGTATAAGAGGTAAAGTTTGTCAAATAAATTGTTACAGAATGGATCAAGTAAACTCGCCCAACTTTAGTAAAAGCATTCTGTGTTTGATAGGTTATAAAGTCTGATCCCCTGGGAAAAGCTTTTGTAGTAACCAGCAGTTTAGGGAGCTAGCCCAGCTGACTTTAATCTGTAGGATGTGCTTATGTGTATATGACTCTTCTTGCAGCTATTGTAGCTAGTGTGTGTGAAGTGTGATTGTCACAAGACCTACTGGGATGTGGCAGGAAGGAGAGTGATTATATTAATGTTGAGCTCTGACATCCACAGCTGAAAAGTTCAGCCTTTTTATTGGTTTAGTGTCTGCTTTTAAAACACTTATTTATTTTTGCCTAAGAAAGTAGACCTATTTTTAAACAGCCAAAATCTGATAGGAGTTGCGTGGTACAGAAGTAAGATTACTGCCCTGGTAATGAAAAGATTTGATCTGTTTTTTAAACCTTGAAGGGAAATGAAATGCTGTCTGCTGCTGTTAGCTGGAAATAAGCAGAGATATAGGCCAAAAGGGTTCAGAAACCTCTGAACAAGGGGGCACCCACTTTATCATATATCCAGCGTGGATAAGTTCTAGCTTAATACCCATTATAGCTCCCAATGAGGTGGGTGCAGCCCATACCCACTTCATTTAGACACAACTGAGATTTGAGTTATTGGAGCTGCATAATGTTCTATTGTTTGTGTTACTGTGAATTATCATGGGTGAAAGACATTTCTTATAACCTAAAATAGCCCTATGGTACAATGACCAGATTTTGCAATTACTATCAAATTAAACTTTGTCAGTGCTTTCCTTTAACTTGTGATGTTTTGCCTTACTCTCTTGTCCTTGCTGTGCCCTGTTTACAGCACATTCTTAGCTTTCCTCCTCTTATGCTCTTTAAGATTTAAAGATGCCTAAGCATAGATCAGATATCTAAAAGGATAGGGAGCCTTCATCAGTCTCTTCACAGTTATATATTTGCTTTGCCATGCCATACACTGATAATTTTTGTGCTAGAGCTCTTAAAGGAGCAGAGCTTTTTGCACATTAAAGACAAAAAAAGAAGAAATACTAAGTGTCAATTAGCTAACATAACAAAATCAAGGAACAATGCTCTCCAGAAGTACATAGTTTGACAAACTTGTTTAAAAACTAGCAGTTCTCTTGGTCTCCCTCATATCCATTTATTTTGCTAGGAACAACCCCATCTTTTCCACCCATCGTTCCAGTCACATTAGATTACCTATGGTACTGTGGTAGTGGTGTCCACAATGAAGCCGGGCATTCCAGTCCCAATTTATCTAATCTAGTAAAACAGAGGACATTTTCTAGGAATGCCCTTTTTCCAGTGCATCCTTCTGAAATTGCCATTTCATTTTTAAAATGAGGAACATTTCAGTCTGCCTGTGATTCCAGTTACCCACTCAGAATTTTCGTTCCAAAGAGATTGAGATGATTTCATTTGTCCCATCTCATTTGATTGATGAAGGAAAATAATTACATTATTTCTCCTTCCTCCCATTTTTTTTCTTTTTCTTTCCCACTCCCCAAGAGGGAAAGCTGTATTCTGCCACAGTGACTGACTTCCTTGCAATAGATGCAGTCATTTACCGGAGCCTTGGAGACAGCCCAACCCTGCGGACAGTCAAACATGACTCAAAATGGTTAAAAGGTGAGTACACAAACGAAAAAAAGGGAGATGCATCTCTGATGAGAGTCTTGGATTGCTGACAGACCTCGCTGCAGTTTCATTTCAGCAATGTTTTCTGTCAGATAGAAGAAACTAAATTACATCTTTTACCTACTCTGATTTCCTTCCTTCCTTCCCCTTCTTCCCTTCCCACCTACCCTCCCCGTTACTGGATACTAAAAGAAACTACAAGTACCACCACAGTAAAATACATTACATCCAACTTTCCAAGCCTGAATCTTTCATTTCATAGCTATTGTGTAAAAAAGATGAAATTTTGAGGGCTGGGAGAGGAGACCAATGTTCTTGGGCTGTGCCTGAACCAACTCCTTTCCTAGGATTGTGGTAGGTAACAATCAGGGTTTTATGAGATACAGAGAATTTGTTCTGCAACGTTATGATTCATCGATATAAATAAAATTCTGGGGATATGACACAAAGCCTTCATTTTAGGTGCTGTATGGCTTTGCTGTTGAATTAGGCAATTTGTAAATACCTTCACTGTTAAGAAAGTTACTGCTTACCCTCACAAACGCATCATGAATGGCAGTGAGACAGTGAGCCAAGCTCAGGTATAAGGGCTTGGCTTGCATGCAAAAATGCTGAAACAGAATGGGGTTGAGGGAAGAAAGCATTAGCCCAGTGTGTGTGTGTATATGTGTGTTAATACCAGGTACCCATGGAGCTAGTCCATATGTGCTACTGCTATCACTAAGTCTAGGGAACAGCAGATTGCATGGTTTGCTATTCTCTCCACGTGTGAGGTTTTGGCCATAAGGATCTACCCTTGCACCAGCTACCCATGCCCATATTTGAAAGTGTCACTATCTTCACCTTTCCTAATTCTCCTGCAGAAATCCAAAGGGGGGTCATTTCAGTGGCATGCATGCAAGTGCGTAATTGCCTTGCATTGGTTCTCCACAGAGTTGCCTTCAGCCACTACATCCATCCAAAATGAATTGTTTCCTGTCTGATAAGCCATGGTCTGGGTGAAAGGGCTGAAAACAGAGCTCTGCCCCCCTCCAAAAAAGTTTGTCTCTTTGGGTATGCAATGATATGTTTTGCTCTTATCTGTGCCTTTGATTCATTTTTATTTTATATATGGTGTACACATAGACAGAATGTGTTGTCTGTTTACAGAGCCATACTTTGTCCAAGCGGTAGATTATGGCGACTACATCTACTTCTTCTTTCGGGAAATAGCAGTGGAGTACAACAGTATGGGAAAGGTAATAGAATTGCCTTCGATTCTTTGTAATATTCAGAAAAAACTGCTCTTGGACCAGTGCTGTTAGGAATGACCTTGAAATGAGAACCATAAATCACAATGACAAGGTCATCGTTTTGAGAGGATCCTACTGCTCGAGCCAAAAGGTTGGTTGGAGTGAAACATTGCACTGTCTGGATACACAACGTGATGGTGGCAATATGTGCTGGAAGCTCTTTTATTTTCCTAACTCTGCAAAGTAAATGGCAAATTCATTTAATTCATCGTATCAGATAATAGTTAAAATTTTTACTTTAAAGAGGCAGCTGTATTTAGGAGATGAGAGTCAGGAGCACTAAGTAAACAAGGGAGGAATTTTGTTCTTTGACTTATTGTAAAGAACAATTGAACACTTACTGAATAAAATTTTTTGATATTTCCACAATAGACTTCCAACTAACCAGACAGAAAAGCTGACAAGGGTCACAAAGGTGCAGGGTATGAATACAAGCCCAGCGAGGTTTGCATAGTTTTGAGTGCCGAAGATACAAGACCCAGAGGCTGGCAGCGTGGGTTGCAGGGATTGTGAATATAAAGTGCTTTTGTTTGGGGAAATAGAAAGCTAAGCAGTCTGTATGGAAATGAGTTTATATGGGCTGAGAACTGATCTCCTTGAGGATTTATGGCTGGGTATTAAATGCCTCAGCCTTATCTTTTATAGCACACTCTTCCAAAGCTGAATTTTCCTCTGTTTGTTATTTGTCACAGATTATGGAAACATGGGATTAAATTAAGCACCTCGCTGTGTCATTTCTATTTTTTTTTTAATAAAGTTTCTCTGATCAAAGAAATATTTCATTTTCTCTATTTTTTTTCCTTCGCTGCAGGTAGTTTTCCCAAGAGTGGCTCAGGTTTGCAAGAATGACATGGGAGGATCTCAGAGAGTTCTGGAAAAACAGTGGACTTCCTTTCTTAAGGCTCGCCTGAACTGCTCAGTTCCTGGCGATTCACACTTCTATTTTAACATACTGCAGGCTGTTACGGATGTTATCCATATCAATGGCCATGATATTGTCTTGGCAACCTTCTCCACCCCTTATAACAGGTAACCAATGCAGTAGCTTTTTGGTTTGTGCTTAATACGTACCATGTGTTTTGCCTTTTCATTGCAGTTTCTTCTTACACTTTAAAACTACAAGAAGCAGTAGCTATTAAAATATAAGTTTTATTTAGCATGCACATATGGGCACCCATTTTTCCAATTTTAAATACTCTAGTATTGTTTATTACATTATATGACTGATGCTTGAGATGAGTTTTAAATCATGTGCTACATGATCACATATGTTAGGCACATTTTCCTTTATGCTGGAATAATTTTAGATAGGGGACAGAAAACTCTGCAATGTCCAACTTGCAGAGTTTCCTACTCATTCTTCTATTGGCAGAGTGTGGTTTGCCCCTCCCAGATCCCTAGAAGAAGCCCTGGGTTCTTCAAGATACATACAGATGTCCCTTGCCTCCACCCTACCGCCTTACCCCACCAACTCCTGCTAGCACCTGGCAGTCTGTCTTCTGGAACAGCTGATCTCTTAAGGTCTCGACCTGGCTGCCCACACATTCACAGAAAAGGGCTCCAAAGTGTGGACAGGATAGTAGTGGAAGTTAACACATCCTCATCTTGTGTTAATCGCTATAGCTCTCACCATGAGTTTGTAGGGGAGAAACTGGAAGACTCCAGATCTAGCTTGCCACCTTCCTGGCCCTTCTAAGCCAATGGAGCTGTAACCCCATGATGCTCCATTAAAGGGATTCTGAGAGGAAAACAGCTGGCATGCCAAGTGAGGGGAACTCTCCCATTTCATGGGTGCAGGATCCCCTCTGTGCATAGACATGTCTTCCTGTGTGTTTGTACAGAACCTAGCACAATAGAGGCCTGTTCTTGGTAACGGCACTGCCACAACACAAACAATAAATAATAATGGGACCCGTTGTTCTAACACCTGCATTTTATAGTTCAGCATATAAAGGCTTTCCATGACATCTGTTTAGAATTTGTTACCAGTGTATATTATAACATGCTGCTTGGAAAGTTATTAAAACATGTAACTGCATCTAATTACTGAGGTCTCAGGAAAAGTTAAAAAATGTTCTAATTAAAGAAAAATTCCTGCAGGGCCCCAGAGGGTCTGTTTCTTTTCCCCTGTTCTATATTACAAGGGACACTGGGGCTGCAACATGAACTTTATTGCTGGAGTTCATCTGCTCTTGCCGTACAATTCCCACCTACAGTCAAAGGGTGACCCCTCTGAGGTCAATGACAAAACTCCCACTGATTTCAAATGGGAGCAAGCGCAGGCCTCCAATGTATAATTACTGCTTCTGACAACAAAATTAGAGTAGCTGCAATGGAATGATTATGCCCCAAATGCAGGACATGACTTCAAATAAAAACTAAGCAACAGGAGCAGATGATTCTGTTTTCATGCAAATCACCTAAATAAAATAATAATTAATAAAAAATCAAAAGAATGCACCAGAAAGTGGGCTATATCATCAGAATTGCCTCTAAATTGAAAGTTTTCCAGGGTTTTCCATGCTGTGCTGTTAGTAATCATTAAGATGTCTACTACTGCAACCGTCAGCCCCGAGACCCACCTCCTCGCAGCTGAAGCCCGGAGCCCTGCCACCCTGCAGGGCAGAACCGCTAGACCTACTACCCTGCTGCAGGGCAGAAGCTCTGAGTCCTCCCGTCCCCCCAGCCCAGCAGCTGAAGCCCAGAGTCCCAAGCCCCGCCCACCACTGGGCCCTGGAGATTTTATAGCATGTTGGGGAGGTTTGGAGGGCTCTGGGAAATAATCTATGAGAATTTAAGACGTGGAAACCATCATATAATATGTGAAGTATTATTCCTGTGGGCAAAGTCTTTTTTGCAGGGGATGGGAGGATGTACATTGCGGCTGGAGACACTGCAACAACAGGTCTATGCATGGAGTGGCTAAAGCTAATTTCTGATCCATTGAGCAGGGCCTTGTAAAATGTCTTTGTTCACAGGAACTAGAAGGGGCTAATAAGAAGGGAGTCATCAATCCCTGCCTAGAAGTAGGCCAGGGGTCTGGGTCCAGCTCCTACTGGGTTATGGGGAATATTGGATTTGGCTTGCTGTTCCCCCACTGTGCTAAGTGGATCCACCTGCTGCAATCCTCAATAGCCAGACCTTTGGCCTGCCCATATCCACCTCCACGGGGATCTCTTCACTATGCAGGGAGTGTGGAGTTGAACTCTGCAGGTGTTTTTGTTCTCCATACCAAACCTCCTGCTGTTAAATTGCTTTTCGCCCTTCGTTAGGGGCTTAATCTTATAAAGTGCTGAACTCCTCCATCTCCAATGGGACTTGAAGGTGCTCAGCACGTGCAGGAATTGCTCTTCACCTTTCAGGATTGAGCCCTAGATATTCCAGGCACCCTCAGTTAGACTCTCAGGACCAAAGTCACCCTGGTATAACTCCATCAAAGTTACACCAAGATGAACTTGGCTCTCTCTCTTTAAAATGTTTCAGAATGTGGACTCACATTAGCAACCTTTGCACTAGGTCTCCTTCCATGAGACAGCCCAGCCTTTGGAGAGCTAACCACCTCCCTTTGTTTCAAACAGGGCTAGTGAGGTTCCCCTATTTCTGTTTCATTTACTAGCCCTCTGGATGTTGCATTTTGAAATTAAAATGACAAACTCTCATTAATATTTATAAAACTATTTTCATATCAATTTACGTTCCCTTCTAAGTCTTGTGGTATCCCCCCCCCCATAGTTTTGTTCCCACTTTCAAAGGCCAAGGAACAAGGTGTCTTCTGTGGTGTATTATAGTCCACTAGCCAAAAGCCTGATTACAACTCTTGGCCAGCTGGTGCTCAGTATTTATCTGATCAAAATCAAGCAGCGGAAGTCAGACACAAATGCAAGAGTTCATGTGTAAACAATAAAGGTAGATAAATGAATAATTCATAACTTAAAGTCATTGACCAGGGGAAACCTCTAAGCCCTTCCAATAGTGTTTATATAAGAATGTAATTATATTTGGACATGGTTACTATCCGGTTACATGCAAATAATCAAAATCCTAATTGAAATTTTTAGTGGCTATAAGCAACACTGTGTTTGTTTCTGCAAACTCTTTACAGTTGATTGAGTTAACTGTGTATAGGAAGTCAGTTAGAAATGTACAGGAAAACCTGATGGAGATCTGAACCTGAAAGGATGTTGTGATACTGTTCAACTCTCAGTCTTAATGGGATCTTTCAGCACAGAGAGATGCATCAGCTCCAACTTCTGAATTATCTCTAGATTGTATTTTGGGGGCACAGCAAGAACTGTGAGAATCAGTACTGAGTGTATTATGAATTACAGGAACTTGACTTTCCAAGTACTGGGCACTAAATGAATAGCCTGTTACTCTTCATACATCACCAATGGCAAGCAGAGTTTCCCAGATTCTTTCCCTCTTCAAGATTATTGAAATTCATTCTTTCTTTAGAGGCTTTTGAAACTGACTACCCATTGGTACATTTCAAACTTTTGCATGGAGCAGCCTTTTACTGTCAATACCCGGAGGTTATAAAGTTCAGGACTAAGTAGCCTGTGACAGGAAAACTTCTATGCACCATATTTTTCAGTCAAAATTTTATGCATAACTGCATAATGAGTAACAATTTCTGGGAAATGTCACGTTGCAGCATCCCTGGCTCTGCAGTCTGTGCCTATGACATGCTTGACATTGCCAATGTATTTACTGGGCGATTCAAAGAACAAAAGTCTCCAGATTCTACGTGGACACCAGTTCCTGATGAGCGAGTGCCCAAACCCAGGTATGCATTCATATGCTGTGTAGTAATGGATTGTGTCTTGGTGCACACAATACAACATGTTAGACTGAGCAGCAATGTGAGATACAGATGTAATGGGAAATGCATATTTTAACTGAAATAGGAATTCAGCCTGATTCTGATCTAAGTTATGGTGGTGTATCAGTAGTAGTCCATTGAAATCAGCTTTAATACAGGTCAGATCAGGATCATACACATTAGATCAAAATCAGGGGTTGCTTAAGATGGTATAAGTTACACATTGTCAGGAAATGAATGGCACCATTCGGGGGTAACATAACAAATATAACTTAATGTGCCAAGTAGGAGGAAATAAGGGGGAAAAAGGAAAAGCAACTAACTAGAGGGTGTAAGATAAAAAAAGGGGATCTGCTTTATCTAATACCACCTATTAATTGTTTCCCTTATGTCCACTTCCCTTCCACTCCCTTCGACATGTTCATTGCACTTATTTTATAGACCCATTAAATACCAGTTCAGTGCAAGTTACACTACCTTGACACCTACTCCCATCACACTCAGAGCCAGATTCCACTTAATGGTATACTGGTGTAAATCTGGAATAATTCCATTTATGTCAGTAGAGTTATACCACTGTAACCATTAGTAGAATCTGGCCCCAAATCCATCATTTAATTTGATCCAAAAGACTTCCATTGCACCCAGTTACACCAAGTCTGAATTTGGCCCATTATGTTTTAGAGACTTACTGAACCTAGCATTTCAATTTCTTCATTAGGCCTAAGTTTATCTATCTTCAACTTTATTTGTAAGTTGTTCCCTGGACAGGAACTTTGAAATGCCATCATGTATATGTTATGTCTACTGTCCCGGGGACAGCCCCAGGGAGTACCTGAGCAGCGGTCCCTGGGACCTCGGAGCAGGGGTTGCTGGGGGCAGTCAGCCCCTGTGGCCAGTGCAGGGGCTAGCCATTGGTGGGCCCCCACAGCAGCAATGTCCTAGGGGCCCCACAGAGCAGCAGCGCCTGGAACCTCAGGAGCTGCTAAGGTTTAGTCGGGTATTTATATAGTAAAAGTCATGGACTTTTTTTGTGTGGATTTTTTGTTTAATGCCCGTGACTTGTCCATGACTTTTACTAAAAATATCCATGACTAAATCTTAGCCTTACTCATGCCTACAGTACTGGGTGTCACAGTTCAGGGCAACTACACCTGTATTCCTCTCTATGGCACAGCAAGGGCACCCACTCTCAGGCTTTCAGCTCCCTAAAAGTTACCTCTCTTGGGTGGAGCCATGTGTCTCCCTCCCTCCTGACCAGGGTATTTCCAGGCTGCCCAGTTCCAGGATTATATTGTGATTTTCCCAGCAAAACACAGTCTGTTTAAACAGGCCTGCTTGCCTCTCCTCTCAGAGACAGCATACAATGTAATTGCCAACAGTTATGAGTTATCACCCAGCACTTCCTATGCAGACCTATTTTATTCATAAGGAAAAAACACTACATTAAAAACATTAAAACAATAAAAGAATCTACACTCATGCTAATAATCTTACCAGGGTTCACCCCAACCTTAACATGGGCTCTGGTAGGAGCAGTCCTTCATACCTTCACCCCAGAGGTTTCCTTGTGGTTTCAAATGCAGATGTGGTCACCCCATCTCAAAAAAGATATATTGGATTTGGAAAAGGTTCAGAAAAGGGCAACAAAAATGACTAGGGGTATGGAACGGCTTCCGTATGAGGAGAGATTAATAAAACTGGAACTTTTCAGCTTGAAAAGAGACGACTAACGGGAGATCTGATAGAGCAGGGGTTCTCAAACTGGGGGTCGGGACCCCTCAGGGGGTCGTGAAATTATTACATGGGGGGTCACGAGCTGTTAGCCTCCACCTCAAACCCCGCTTTGTCTCCAGCATTTATAATGGTGTTAAATATAGTTAAAAGTGTTTTTAATTTATAAGGGGGGTCGCACTCAGAGGCTTGCTATGTGAAAGGGGTCACCAGTACAGATGTTTGAGAACCACTGTGATAGAGGTCTATAAAATCATGACTGGTGTGGAAAAAGTAAATAAGGAAGTGTTATTTACTCCTCTCAACACAAGAACTAGGGGTCACCAAATGAAATTAATAGGCAGCAGGTTTAAAACAAACAAAAGGAAGTATCTTGAATACTGCATGCAGATGTGGTCACCCCATCTCAAAAAAGATATATTGGAATTGGAAAAGGTTCAGAAAAGAGCAACAAAAATTACTAGGGGAACAGTTTCCATATGAGGAGAGATTAAAAAGAGTGGGACTTTTCAGCTTGGAAAAGAGACGACTAAGTGGGTACATGATAGAGGTCTATAAAATCATGACTAGTGTGGAAAAAGTAAATAAGGAACTATTTACTCCTCCTCATAACACAAGATCAAGGGGTCACCAAATGTAATTAATAGGCAGCAGGTTTAAAACAAAAGGAAGTATTTCTTCACACAACGCACAGTCAGTCTGTGGAACTCTTTGCCAGAAGATGTTGTAAAGGCCAAGACTATAACAGGGTTCAAAAAAGAACTAGATAAATTCATGGAGGATAGGTCCATCAATGGCTATGAGCCAGGATGGGCAGGGATGGTGTCCCTAGCTTCTGTTTGCCAGAAGCGGGTAATGGGTGACGGGATGGATCACTTGATGATTACCTGTTCTGTTCATTCCCTCTGAAGCACCTGGCATTAGCCACAGTCAGAAGACAGGATACTGGTCTAGATGGACCTTTGGTCTGACCCAGTATGGCCATTCTTATGTTTAAGTTGATCACAGCTTCAGCTCAGAACAAGCATAGTCATGAAAAGTTTAGTCCATCCTTTATACAGGGGTCTTTGATCTGGGGTTTCCAGGAGTAGGTAATTAGGGGAGACAATGGGTCTTTCTCCAGGGCATAGCTGCCAACGGCCTCCCAAATACCTACTAGGAAACCCACTTCACACATATTCTCCCAGACAGTTATTTGAAGTTCCTAACATTTACATTAGTCAAGTCCCTAGAAAAGTTACATACAATCCTACAGTAACATGTAAACAGTTGCAATTGTAATACAATGGACCCCAAAGATATTAAATCTACTTCAAAAAGGTTTAACTTAATTCACTAAAATTAATCTTTATTCAATGAGGTTTGTTCAGGATATTGCAGGATACTGTCATTCTGCCACACTGGAGTTCTCATGCTTGTCAGAAACAAAGTGAAACCACAGTAAATAAGATGTTCACATTGATGCTGGGTTCTCCCACCCCCACTGGGCTGTATTTTGAACATTTTATTTCACACTGTAAAAAACCAACTTTCCCCTTGTAAATTAAATAGAGTACACTTATTCCATGAGAAAGCGCCGCAGTGATGGGGCCAGTTAAAACCGGGAGAGTGCCTTATCCATGGACAGTATTTTGCCAAATAAGTCTGTACTTTATTAGATTCCATGTGGGTGGATGGACTGCAGACTCATGTATTTAAAACTTCGTGATCTGCGTGTTTGGGTGGCAATAAATCAAAGTATTCCTTAGACGGGCAGAACAGAGTCCTGGACTCCCACTAAGAGCTCAGCAGGCCCAAAGGAAATCTAACAGTACTTCATTTGGTGGCATTCTGAATTGTTCAGCACAGAACCTTTGGCGAATTCTTGCCTAGTGCCAGATGCTTAGAAAAGCAATTCACTTAGAAGATTTGCCCTCAGGCATTAAATAAGTACTTTCCCTCCTTGTTTCATTTAGGCCAGGTTGCTGTGCTGGCTCTGTATCATTAGAAAAGTACATAACCTCCAATGAGTTCCCAGATGATACTCTAAATTTCATCAAAACGCATCCTCTCATGGACGAGGCTGTTCCTTCAATTGTCAGCAGGCCCTGGTTCCTGAGGACGATGGTCAGGTAAATAACTAACTTCCAAATGGACTTTCCTAACCCTCTTAACATGCTGTCAGGATGTGTTAATGAACTATGCTTAGAATATTTTGAAATTCTAATAATCATTTCTGCTGTGCTGGGCATGAATCCAGCAATGAATGATGACAGTACTGAGTAGATGCCACAGAACTCCCAGAGCAGCTTTCAAGACTGGAAATGATTTCAGTCCTTTCCAACCATGCTGCACTGAAACCAGATTGCAGAGGAAATGTAGAGCAGGGAACATTGCCCCGCATGTTAGCTTATGGGTCAGTATTTGAAACAGCTCTGTAGAAAATTTTGGGTAAAGTTCAACAGGTAGCCAGGGGATATGTCCACAGGAAATAAAGATGCCTGTCAGGATATGTTCACAGGATACAAAGATGTCTGTCAGGATATGTGCTGGTGTGTTTCAGTGTTTGCACAAGTGTACAAACAGAAATAATCACATAACCCCCATCTGTTCTATGACAATGAGAAAAGAAATAATAATACAGAGATTTGTACAAAGGCACATAAATCAACAATCCTCAGATTGTCACCACCACACATTGGGAAACACATTTCTATTCTATTCTGTAAAGGTTCTTACGCTGCTCTCATCATGATAATATCTAAGCACCCTCCTGTAGCGCATTAAGTGAAGTGACTAACATCTGCCTCATGTAGTTTATTCTCTCGCTCTCATTCTCTCCCCAGGGGGAGAATTGTGTGTGCAGTATAGTGTTTAGTTTGGGTTGGGTTTTCTTTTGGAGGAGTTTTTTTTTAATGTACATGTTGCTATGTGTTTATGTTAGAGAAGACGAGGTCAAACAAATGCACCTAGCACTTGGAGAAGAAGGTGATAAGGTTTGTGGTGGTCTGCGAAAGTTCATTCCACAGTCTCGGACTGGCCTCAAGAAAGTTTTGTCTCCCACATAGATGAGCTTTATCCTTATTGTAGAAAATTCCATTGTGCCAGAGGAGCAGAAGTGTCAACCATGGGAGCTTTAGATGGTCTTTTAGATACCATGGGCCCAGGCCTTTGACAGCTTTGAAGATAAAGACCGAGACCTGGAACTTGAGTCAGTAGTCTATTGGAAGTCAGTGTAGAAAGGGGAGGACAGATTTGATGTATTTGTGGTAGGCCGTGTTGTTGAGAAGATGTGGTGCAACATGCTTGTTTTAGGTGGAGTTTCCTAAGGGATGGAGGCTTCATGCCCAGGGATATTGCAGTGCTATTATCCAGATGAAGGTGATGAAGGTATGTGTAAGGAATAACGAAGGACTGGAGTCATTGGCATTTCCCAGCCCACCAGAGAAGACAGAAAGCTGCTATGTGAGAACTTAGCATCAACGAGGAATCGAGGCACACTCCTAAACTATGAATCAAATTGATCCATTGTGGGGGTGTGCCTTCAATGAAAGGAGACCACACCGTGGCTGCAAACTCCTCTAAGGTTTTCTTCTGCCCACTAGCATCACCTTTGTCTTGCTCAGGTTCAGCTTCAACAAAGCTGTTCTTCATCATGAGCTGATGTTGTCCAATCCCTGAGCTATCTTGGTGGTAGTGGTATGGTCATATGTGGTGAAGTATAAGTTCAGCTGATTTAGCTTTTAGCTTTTCAGTATTGTGCTGACACAGCTTTTACTACCAAAAGGATGAATATGGATATGCCATCACTATTGCTTTCTATGACAGAATATGAAATTTTAAACATTTCCACGCACTAATTTTCTTTCCCTGCTCATAGAAGTCATCAGACTAGCACTTTGCTTCTGATTGGAAGAGTAATTGCTAAGTGGTTTCAGACATTTATGCACCTCTTCAGCTGGCTGCTTGAGCTTTGCTGCTGCAAACACTTTTGCTAGCTGTATAACATACATATTCACACACAAAACAGCATCAGTTTGGTGCCCAGCTACTACTCTCTGTGTGAACTAATAGGGTCAGCTCAACTGAAAAAAATAGTTTATATTTCTTATATGATTACTAGAAAGCTATCAACTATTATTTGAAGTGGGAAAAGTGATAAAATAAATGATAGACTAACTCAAATAATGACAAATGCTATGTCGTCGTGCTAGATACCGTCTGACCAAAATTGCAGTAGACACTGCTGCTGGGCCACATCAGAATCACACGGTGGTTTTCCTGGGATCAGAGAAGGGAATCATATTGAAGTTCTTGGCCCGGACAGGAAACAGCGGTTTCCTAAATGATAGCCTTTTCCTGGAGGAGATGAATGTTTACAATCCCGAAAAGTACGTATCTGGATCTTTGTACTCATTTACGGGACAGCATTGACACGTCTGAATTTCCATCGTGCAGGTAGTCCTATGAAAAGGGAATGGCCAGAGAATTCAGAGTTTTCGAGTCCATTTTGAATGTTCCTTTTGTGTCTGCTTCCATCTGTTTCTACATTTTATTTTCCATATTTTAATTTCAACACGTATAGATAATTGCCCATCACAGCAGGGCCGGCTCTAGGTTTTTGCCACCCCAAGCAAAAAAAATTTTGGCTGCCCCCCACCCCAGCCCTGGGCTCCCCCCGCACTCCCCTGCTGCCCCAGTCCTGGGCTCTTTCCCCCACATCCCCTGCCGTCCCAGCCCTGGGTCACTGGTAACTCGCTCCCAGGGCGGGTCATCAGCATCCCGCTCATGACACTAGCAGGGGCGGAGGCTGCATCCACCCGACTCCTTCCTGGCGCCCAGGGGGCCCTGACTCCACCCGCTCCCCTCTCACCTCCAGCCCCGGGGTAAGCAGCGGGGCTCCTGGGCCGCGCCTCAGCCCAGGGTCCCTCCAGCTGGGACTCCTGCCTCCAGGACTGGCCGGGAATTGGGAGGGCAGAGCTGGGGGGACCGCCCCGGCAGGGGGCTGAGGAGCAGGGGCAGGGCAGCCTCAGAGGGAACGGCTGGCGGGGAACAGAGCCCCGGAGAGCGGGACGTGGGCCCCGCACGGCAGCGCCCCGGTCACCAGTCCCCTCTATGGCCCCGCTGCTGCTCCTGGCCGCCCTGCCGCAGCCCCTGGGTGGCTCGGGCCGCTTTGCCCAGCCCCGGCTGCAGCGCTGGAGGGCGGCCGCCCTGCGGCACTTGTAGGCAGCTCCTTGCACCCCGCAGGGCGGCCCTCAGCCCAAGTGTCCCATGCTCCACGTGTCGGATGGCCCGCCCGGGCCCGGTGGCACGAACCACAGTGGCCCCAGGGCGCTCCCCGCGTACAACGCGCTGCTGCTGCTGGACCCCAGTCTCGGGGCCAGCTTTGGCCACCCACTGCGGCTCTTCCACCTGGACTTCAGCGTCAGCTTGGAGGCCAGCACAGCGTCTACCTGGGTGAGTGCCGGCAGGGCCGGCTCCCAAACAAACAAACAAACAAAAAGGATGGCCCGAATGCTGCCCCTGCAAATGTGCTGCCCCAAGCACCTGCTTGCTTTGCTGGTGCATAGAGCCGACCCTGCATCACAGGCAGCTCTTAAGCATCCCTGACAATGCAATCCAACAAATACAAAAATAGCAGTAGCTAACCAACAACTTGCCCATAAAAATGAACCCCCCACACTCAAAATGCTGATTCCCCTCAAAAACCCACCCCCAAAATAAGACCTCCTGACCTTCAGCCCTCCTCAAATGTAAATAGATTAGTTTTGCAGCATACCATAAAGGTTAAGGAGGGGAGTAAATTTGAAAGTCAAGGAGCTACATGGAGTCGTCCCTACTGGCAGCTCCCTCTTGTATATATCCTTTTTAACAGTTGTTTATATATCTTAGGAACAATGATTTTAATAGAGTTCATGTATTCTTTTCCCCTGACCTAATGATTTCTCCTCTCTGGAATTTACTCAGATTAAGAAATCATTATGTTATAATTAAATTTGCCAAGAGAACCCATTTATAACATTATCCTACTCTGTCAAATCAGGTGCAGCTATGATGGGGTAGAAGACAAGAGGATTATGGGAATGCAGCTTGACAAACATAGCAGTTCTCTCTATGTAGCATTCTCTACCTGTGTGATAAAGATTCCCCTGGGACGATGTGAGCGTCATGGCAAGTGCAAAAAGTAGGTGTTTTCTGTCAGGGTTTCTCCCCAAGTTTACAAACCCTTTTTCAAGCCATATCGAGCATTAGAAAACTGAAGAAGAAAAAATTCCAGAATGCTTTATGATCTTCTTCTTTCTTAAGGGCCTGCATAGCCTCCAGAGACCCATACTGTGGCTGGGTGAAGGAAGGTGGGGTATGCACACAGCTGTTACCTGGTGTAAAGTAAGTAATCGTTGGCATTGGATAGACAGAGTAAAAATTAGGGGCTTTAGCAATGATGCCAATGAGATACACTTTTGAACAGAACTGTGAAAAAGCCCAGCAGGAGCTCTTGGAAAAAGAATGTGCAAAATGTTTGCTTTCATCTTATTTGCATTCTCTGGAATTCCAGAGTATGATTTGATGCAAACTCTCCACTGATTATTTACCCTTAGGAAAAAGAAAAGAAGATAGATACACAGTAAGTCCCATGTATTGCTCAAAGAAGGAGAACTGTATGACCAAGTTTGGCACTGGTGCCATCAAAGCTGATTAAAAGAGGCAATAGAATCCAAATTAGATTACTGAAGCAGTTTGACCACCGAAAACAAACAAAGCCAGCCCTCCTAATTTACTGTGTATTACTAAAATGAATCACAGATCACTAAAGTACACCGAAACAATTGTTGGGTCTCTTATTGCTTAACAGTGGAATTTCAGTACTTCATAACAACATTTTAGGACTCTGAAAGCTTGTTTTAAATGCATTTATAAATGCCTCCTTGCAGGCAACAGATCCACCTGAAAAGTCTCATATTTTTGCCAGGTCTGACACACCACAAGCTTGCTCACTTTAAGCCTTGGCTGTACTTCAGAATCTTGGTACAGGTGTATTGCTAACATCAGATAACCTCCGTATTCCTGCCGACAGGAAGCCCCTTGCTTCCTTACAGGTCCTCAATAAATATATAACTGCTGTGTTATCATTCTTATACCTAGATCAGCCATCTTATTCTCTCTATTACTTTAGAATGGTTTTTTAAAGATTCACTGTAGATCTTTGTTAACTATAAGTGCCCTGTTGCATTCTCTTCATTACAACAATGGGGATTGTGCCTCAGATGGGCCATTTGGTAGAATAGTATTTAAGCATATAGTGTTTACATCTATTTCTGCATCTGTGAGCATTTCTGTAGTGTTTATTATCATAGTTCCTAGGCTCAGTACCTACATATTGGCTTAATGTATTTTTCTTGTCAAAATACCAATGCACCTTCTGTAGAATACAAGCAAGTTCAGATAGAATCATAATTGCTTTCTGATAACTTCATTGTTTGTTTTAGACTTATCACTTTATTCACAGATGTTCTCCCATTTTTCATAAAGATATGTATCTGTTTGCCTGATTTAGCAATACAAGATGTAGTAGATTTTGGAGAAAAAGATGTCAAAGCATCTTCTGCACCCAAAAGAACCGTTAAGAGATGAAAATAATTCAATTTGTCTATGTTTGCATTTTGCAAGTTTCCCAGTGGTGTATTAAAGAAATGACCAGTTTCTCTCTGTATCTTTATTTCATTTTTAGATGGTATGATTTCTCTCTGGTGATGCCTGTGAGTGTTGTTATTCACACTATTATGTTTCTTTCTGTTATTTAGGTTGGCATTTGAGCAGGACGTAGAGCATGGCGATACAGATGGCCTGGGTGACTGCCAAAGTAAGCAAAGCTTTTACTCCCTGTTTATCTTGTGTCAGAGAATCTTTCTGACTGCCCAGAATCACCATTACCTGCCAGGGCTTTATTGGTAACAATGAAAAACATAACAACAGCAACCACACTTAAAGTAACCAGTCCAAGAAAAGCATTTGTGTGCCTGTTTAAAGAAAACAGCATTTTGGTTTATACAAACAATGGCACTTGTTTTAATGGCAATTGTGTTGTGGGACAAATCCAGCTCTGAAGGATATTAATTATAGCAGCTGTATACACTGTATCTTCATTGCCATTGTAAACTCAAGGGTGGGTGGGTGGGTTGGTTGGTTTATGTGTATGATCTTGCATGCAGGGTCTCAGCTCCACAGTGCAAAATGAACATTTGTTGCTTTACAAATGTTGGGTGAGATTGTGACTTGGTCTGTGTACCTGTACATGAGAGCCCCTCTGCTCTCTTTACTCAGACCTTGAGTCGCAGCCCGCAAGGGTAAGCAAGGCTACTCTTAGTCCCTCTCTGGAACAGATGGGCAGCAGACTTGAGGAGGGATGAGAAGTGTGCATAGCCTTGTCTCCACTCCCTACTCAATGGCCAGCACAGCTGAGCCAGCATGTTGTGGGAGGTAGTAATTTGCAACTGGTATGGCCAGCAGTAAACCCTCAGGAGTAAGGGGCAGAATGGAGGGGAGTGTGACTCCCTGAGAGGCAACTGCTGACTTGGGCTGCTCCTGAGGCAGTGCAGCTACCCATCACCCCTTATTATGAACTGTGTCATGTGCCAAAATATAGCTCTTTCAGATTAAGCATATTTAAATTTAGGAAAAATACAAGTGTGTGCATAATAAGCCTAATCTTTTATCCTTTGTGCATCCAAAACCCTAGGGGGTGAAATCCAGGCCCCACATAAGTTAGTGGGAGTTTTGCCCTTGTCAGTAATGGTGTCAGGATTTCATCCTTGCTGCCTACAGAATTGGGCTTGTTTATGTTATGGACTTTTTTCTGATTTCCTTGAATTTATGTACATTTACTAACAGGGACAATGTAGACAAGGAGTTTGGAATGAAGACTAATCAGTTGGGACCAAATTCTGATAAACTGAGTTACCATGAGCAGGGCCTAGAGTATTCACATTGAAGTCCAGGGCACTCTGGTCAAATACAGTGCGAGTCAACATGATGAACAAGTCTAGGAGAATGTGGCCTTTGGAAATGACACACGTTATATGGCCAACCATTTAACCTTCAAACTCGTGGACTGTACATGTGAAGTGATTTTTTTTAAAATGACCCTTTAACTCTGCCTATCTGTGCTAACTCCATGAGAGGCATTTAGAAAACCCAGGCCAAAAATCCTTTTAATAACCACTCCCATGGCATGGCTTTACGCAAAAGATCTATGTCAAAATTCGTTCAGCGGTGCTTAAGGTTATGTTGAGCTGCATTTGACATACTTTAACGTACCTTAATATCCTTAAAGAGCCTCAGCATTTTTAATTGGAGAGAGATTTAATACAAACCACATGTAACTTTACAAGGTAAATTTCTTGTGCAGCAGAGTGCAGGATTTCACCTCATCATTCCCAGCAGTGGAATCCTGCAGCGCAATCCCTGTATAAAACTTTGGATAATATGCCTCTTTATATCTCAGAAATTCAAAGTGAAAGATGTCACTCAGTCTTTAAAGTGCGTGGTGCCCAGGGGCTGCAGCACATGTCGCGTGCAGTGAAATCTTATGTGCTGATTAGAGACCCCAGAAATACCTAGGGCTGCGTTCAAGATGGCCATTATTCTTAATGTTCTTGCCTGTGTTGGTTTAATTCAGAACCTGGACATTACTTTAAACCCATGCAACCAAGAACTCAGTTCTTCATAAAACAATTTCCGCTGCTGCCTGTGGCCACAATAAAACTGCTGAAGCTGAGGAGTTAATGTACAGTGAGCCAACACTTATGGCATATAGAGTAATGGAGCATGTAGACTGAAGGCCAGGGTGTGCTTGACTCCTGCACAGACGCACTGCTGAGGAGAATACCGGGTGCCTCCCACTCCTTACACAGCCATTTCTTATTGCAGTCCCTCTGCTTGGGAGAGCTCAAGGGTTTAATCTTTTGTATCAGATGTACTTAGATTTTCAGAAAGCCTTTGACAAGGTTCCTCACCAAAGGCTCTTAAGCATAGTAAGCTGTCATGGGATAAGAGGGAAGGGCCTCTCATGGATTGGTAACTGGTTAAAAGGTAGGAAACAATGGTAGGAATAAATGGTCAGTTTTCAGAATGGAGAGAGGTAAATAGTAGGGTCCCCCCATGAGTCTGTACTGGAATGAGTACAATTCAACATATTCATAAATGATCTGGAAAAAGGGGTAAACAGTGAGGTGGCAAAATTTGTAGATGATACAAAGCTATTCAAGATAGAGCTACAAAGTGATCTCACAAAACTGGGTGACTGGGCAACAAAATGGCAGATGAAATTCAATATTGATAAATGCAAAGTAATGCACATTGGAAAACATAATCCTAACTATACATATAAAATGATTGGCTGTTACCACTCAACAAAGAGATCTTGGAGTTATCGTGGATAGGTCTCTGAACATCCACTCAATGTGAAGCCGCAGTCAAAAAAACAAACAGAATGTTGGGAATCGTTAAGAAAGGGATAGATAATAAGACCAAAAATATCATATTGACCCTATATAAATCCATGGTATGCCAACATCTTGAATACTGCGTGCATATGTGGCCACCCCATCTCAAAAAAGATATATTGGAATTGGAAAAGGTTCACAGAAGGGCAACAGAAATTACTAGGGGAACAGTTTCCGTATGAGGAGAGATTAAAAAGAGTGGGACTTTTCAGCTTGGAAAAGAGACGACTAAGTGGGTACATGATAGAGGTCTATAAAATCATGACTAGTGTGGAAAAAGTGAATAAGGAACTATTTACTCCTCCTCATAACACAAGATCAAGGGGTCACCAAATGTAATTAATAGGCAGCAGGTTTAAAACAAACAAAAGGAAGTATTTCGTCACACAACGCACAGACAACCTGTGGAACTCTTTGCCAGAGGATGTTGTGAAGGCCAAGACTATAACAGGGATCAAAAAAGAACTAGATAAGTTCATGGAGGATAGGTCCATCAATGGCTGTTAGCCAGGATGGGCAGGGATGGGGTCCCTAGCCTCTGTTTGCCAGATGCTGGTAATGGGTGACAGGATGGATCACTTGATGATTACCTGTTCTGTTCATTCCCTCTGAAGCACCTGGAATTAGCCACTGTCAGAAGACAGGATACTGGTCTAGATGGACCTTTGGTCTGACCCAATATGGTCATTCTTATGTTCTTATGTATGTGTAACACCGACAGACCCCCGTCATTGGTAGGCAGGGTCAAGCCTGGGACTTTTGGAGCTTAGCCTTTGAGCCTCTACTGCATGAGCTAAAAGCCACATGGTCCTTAGCTAAGGCTGTAGCAGAGTCATTAATCTCTAAGTGGTCTCAGTGCCACTAGAGGGGACAGAACACCACATCCTGGAGGTGTGTGGGTCACATATGCGCCCCGCCTACTTCCATGTCAGTCTGCTTCATGGACTAGGAGGATAGGGTAGCCTGTACTCTGGGTTGTTTGAGAGATTTATGCACAGTCCCTACAGTGCTTCCCATGGGGTGACATGGCACCTATCTCAGGACACTATCTAAATGGCCCTTATTGTGTATGGGTTCAGTCCCACTTTTCTTAAAGTCCATGTGATTTTTGTCAATAACTACAATGGCAGAAGCATAAGTCTTTTTTTATATTTACTCTGTAAAGAGTTTCATATTTGAAGCAGATAATTCCATGGTACTCTTCACTGCATACCAGTGCCATGTACATAGAGACACCAAGAGTGATCTCACTGTAGATTTGGTCCTCCCCACAATACCAAATATTGCCAAAACTCAGTTTGAGACATGGAAAAATTAGAGTGGGGATTTCTCCAAATTTCTCCTTAAGCAGACACCTAATGACTTGACCACAATCAGACAATCAGCACTTGCAGATTTTGAACGTAAGAATAAGTTGAGGCTTTAACTATTTAAATGTCTAATAACTAATGGTCTATGAGGCAACTGCCCTCTTCCTGTTCCTTCTCAAGACTCATTTCTGCTGCGATGGTTACAAGAAATTGGCCAAATAACAGTTGGCCAGGTTGAATGGCAGTGGGGGATATCTGACATCAGTCACCTCAAAGAAGGGTGAGAAATGATTCAGAATCAAGCTGTGCACATTGGGTGAAATTCACTTCTTGGGACTTGATCCTGCAAAGAGAGCCATGTGGTGGCTGGGGTCTGCTTGCACAGTTGTCTTCGAAGGAGTGAGGCTTTAGCTCATAAGCTCTTTGGAGCAGACACTGTGGTCTTCTTCTATGTTTGTGCAGCATCTAGCGCATTGGTGTTCCGATTTTGATTGGGGCACTTGGGCATTGACACAGTACAATTAAATAACAAGCATAAGAGGTTTTTTTAGTAGCAAGTACTTAGCACTGTGTGAGAAACAATTTTTTTTACCTCTCGTTTTTGTTTTTCTTTCAGATTCCTTTGTAGCACTGAATGGTAAGGAAGTTCTTAGTCACATCATTTCCTAACTGTGCTGCTCAATTTTGGAGGGATCATCTTACTAACCTTTTAAATATTGTCATGCTTTGATTTTTCTATAATGTTTTTTCCTAATTTATTTTTTTCATAGCCATTTCAACTCCTTCACCAGCTCATGAAATATCTTACAACACAGTGTATGGTCAGTTTATTGATATTTTTAAAAATTCTCCCTCAGGTCCTTTTGTTAGCTGGTAGACCCCATTGCCCAATAGAGATTGTCTTTTTTGTTTTGTTTTATAGGGGCCTGATTCACTAATCTTAGGATTATTTGTGCTTTTCGACATACAAATTTCCATCTTGCACCAAAACTAACTTAATTGAGCTAAAACAATTTATGGCCAGTCTTAATGGCACTCCAAATTCAGAACTTTTAACCAAGCTGACCCAAGCATGCTTCACCAGAACATCTAGAAAGAGTACATGGTACAGTGAATACATTTTGTCTATTCACTGAGGAAAAGAAGGTAGGAAAATAGGTCCATCTAGCCAAGTATCCTGTCTGTGACATCAGCCAGTACCAGATGCTTTAGGGAAAGGAGCAAGAAACCCTGCCTCGGGCAGTTATGGAATAACCTACCCATAAGGAAAATTTCTTTGCAAGCCTCATTAGTTAGAGGTTGGCTCATGCCCTGAAACATGAAGGTTTCAATTGCTTCCAAACTTTTGGGCTGCCTTATTCTTGCTGGTGCTTCCATGCTCTACGTAACTCCCTAACTTCCTGGTGTTGCCAGCTCCCAGCAAGCCATCTGAAAACAATGGGCTTCACACTAGAAAGTTCTAACTTCCAGAGCCAAAGAGTTAGTCATTGCTTCCACAACAGATCTTCCTCCAATGGCAGATATCCATAGGCTGTGAGTGACATATGGTATTACTCCCAGTTAAGGCAATGGCATATTCCCATTGACTTCAGTGTGGCAGGGTTGGGGCTTAGTGATCAGACTCTTATCAGGTAGCACTGGATTAACAAGCCCTGGACGAACAAAGTAGATCAGAATTGGGACAAAATTAGCACATGCTCTGCATCTGCAAGTGTAGAGTGTTTTCAGTGTTATTCTTCCAAAGCATATAGCAGTAACTGACGAATAGTAATGTTTCTGAGTCTGAAAAAAAGAAAACTGCCCTGTGTATAGCACTGATGTTCAAAAAGATTTTGATTGGCAAATGCATTGGTACTCCCACTCATATGAAACAATTCTTTACAGCAGGGCTGTGGAGAGACATCTTATTGGTTATGGACTGTGGTGGAAGCTGCTTTTTTCACCTGACCAAAGAGTCATGAAGATGGCCCTCAGTGAGAAGCATCACAGCCCCAAAGGGTGTGTGTATAAAAAAAAAAAGATCACTCTGATGTCTGTATCTCCCTCTCCCAAACTGATTTATTGCATTAACATTTCAAAAAAGGATCTTATTTATCTGGGACTATGGAGAAATGCTACCCAGTGCTAACTTTAAGTCCCAATCACACCTTATCTGTCACCTAATACTAATGACATGCCTGGGCCAAATCCTGATATGCAGTCATTAGATCAGTGAATTTCTCTTATTGGTGTCGTAGTTAAAATACAAGTGGTGACATTATGGTGCAGTTGACAGTCCTTCTTCCCGCCTGCTTTGCGCTCAAATTACCAAAGAAAAGGGGGTTACAAAAATCTCGTACATGAAGAGAGAAAACTCACAAACTCTCCACAACATACAGTAAAAAACAATTCACTGTATAGACACACTTATGTTTGGTATTTTAACTGAGCCAAATAAGTCATTTTAGCATGAGAAGAAAAGTATACCCACTTTAACTAACATTATATAAACAGTGCATTTGCCTGTTATTGAACATAATTAAATGCAAAATTAAATGGCATTTCATTATGGCTAGAACCTTAGTATGCTGGTATATATGAGCATGCCAATCAAATGAATGCTCAGGATGCGTTTGTAGCTTGTGGGATATATATCTATCTCCAAAGGCATCTGAAACTCCAGATTCACAAGAAGGCTTAGGGCTGCTTCCTCTCATACTTGTTTTACACCATTGTTACTCCACTAACTTTACTGGAGTTACTCCTAGTTTATGCCAGTGAAAGTGAGAAGAGAGTCAAGCCCTTAATCTTTGTATTCTTGGCATCAGCATCCTCCTGAATTTGGCAGATGGGGCAGTCTCGCATGATCATCTATTAACAAGTGATAAAGTGCAAAGCTCATATCGATGACTGTTCATGCACATTCATTTTTCCATGCAGAAGGCCACTCCATGAAGGTCAGCTATATATGGAACAAAAACCACATATTTAGATGAAAGGCTAGGATTCTCAGCTTAAAGCAAGCTTTCCCCTGTGCAAAATTGTATGCAACTTAATTACTTTTGGAAACATCAATTTTTAGTGAATTGGGCCCTTATTTTACCCCCTAGCCACATTCCTTTCTCCCTCTGTAGTATTGATTTAGCCTTTCCCTCTAATTGTCTAATTAGGTTGCTATAGTTGTTAATAGGATAGTGTGTGGAGCATCTTAATCTCTGGAGTCTTAACACCTTTTGCATATTAGAGCAACTATCAAATCCATATTGCATCCCTGACTTTGTGTTAAAGCTAAAAAAATCATCTCTTCGTTTCATAAAACCATGGTTAGAATGAGTTGTAATTACAGAAATACAGTTCTTCTGACTCATAGTCAGTGCTCACAGACACTAACCATATTACAGCTTCCAAATTCCTCAACACGCACTTCTCTAGTTATATCTGCTTTCTTGTTCTTGCTGTATTATTGTGATTACAGACTTGCAAACGAAAAGCTTTACAAATTAATCACTAAATCACTTTTTTTCAAACAGCATGTGTCCTTAAACTTCTGCTTTCAAAATCAGTGCTTGAGGAGCACCATACATCTGCAGTTGTTCAGATGGGGGTAGTTTAAAACAACAGGAGAATCTTAATGAGGAAGTAACTTTAGACATTTTTTAAACATAAGCCATGTTAGAATAGAGCTGTTGGGCCTGGTTCCCATTATGCTAAAGCCACTTTGCATTGCTGTAGTTGTGTAAAAGGGCTTTAAAGTGGGTGTAAATATAACTTAAGGCCACTTTATGCAGGCAGCGTGGTATAAAGTAGCCTTAGTGTACTTGAGAAAAAGTCATATTACATTACATATGACAGTCATTGCTGAGGAACAATCATCACTATGAGTGAGTCACCCCTGCACAGAGGGGCAGCACTAAGCCTATGCAGCACTTTTAACCCTTATTTTCAGTGCTTAAGTAACACATACACCTATACAGTGCGCCATCGTAAATCTGAATTTCACAAGGGACTGATTGTGTCAACACTCACAGGGCACGATGAGACTACTCAGGGCAGGGGTGGCTCCAGGCACCAGTGCATCAAGCGCGTGCCTGGGGCGGCAAGCCGTGGGGGGGCGGCAGTCAGGCTGCTTTCGGCGGCATGCCTGCGGGAGGTCCGCCGGTCCCGCGGTTTCGGCGGCAATTCGGCGGTGGGTACACCAAAGGCGTGGGACCGGCAGACCTCCTGCAGGCATGCCGCCGAAAGCCGCTTGATGGCTGTGCTTGGGGCGGCAAAATACATAGAGCCGCCCCTGACTCAGGGGAACAAACTCTGTGCCCAGCAGTAAGTGTTTGCAGGATCCAGTCTGAATCCAAGTGGGAAAGGTTATTATGTTCTAATCTGCTGCTGCCCCTCGCTCAGATGGAAGCAAATGTATCTCAGCTACATGTAGAAAATCATTTCTCAATGCATACTATACTAACACTTTAGTAACAGAGTGAATAGACTGATTTCTTGCATTTGTGTGAAACACTTCTCTACCTAACTGCCATCTGGTACACATTAATATCATCATATAGCTATAGATTTCTATTACAAGGAGTTCTCCATGTATTTGTAGTATATGGTTCAGGAACGCTTTTTGTAAAGAATGTGTCCCTTAGGCATATCTTTCCCCTAGATTACCGTATTAAGAAATGTTTTTCCTTAACTATACTTATTGCATTACCATAAAATTGCCCCTTGAACACAGCTAAATTGAAAGTGTCTGCATGGAGATGGGGGCACAAAATGCATATCAAATACAGGTATAAATTATGACTGCTATTTGGCAATGCTTTCTCCTCAGTCCTTATCAAGCTAGGACTAACTGCTTTCTTATGTTGAGTGCAGCATTATTTGTAGGGCTGATCAAATATTGTACAGTATTGCAGTGGTTGAATGGGGTGTCAACTTGCAGTCTGGAACCCCGTGAATACTGGCACTATGGTTTTGTATTTAGAGAAAAGAAGGCATGGAAGCTCATAACTTCCACTTTCTAGGTTGTTTCTGTCCCGTTGCTTCTGTTATTTCTTTGGGATGAGCACAGGAGCCTATAGGCATAAAATGGTATGGTAGAAAAGCCTTACAGTTCCAGTATATTTCTAGTTTAAGAAGGCACATATTTTCAGTAGCTGGCTCTGTAGTAGTCCCTTTGCATAGAGGCAGCTGTTTGGAATTCTTGGTGACAAGGCAGCAAATTTGGTTCAGAATCCATCCATGTAACTGTTACCAATATTTCCAGCAATGCTCTTGGCTTTACAGAAATCTTTAGAAGTGGATAACCACTTAGCTTCTCTTTTTTTATTTAAGCAAAATTAAAAAATGCTCTATTTAAACAAAATGAAGCCTCTAATTTGCAGTATTTTAGAAAGACTGATAGTGGAACCACACTTCCTGTCATGATAGATTAAAGAATAATACAGTGCCCTTGTCAGTATCATCCTTCAGCCTGGGGTACACTGCTAAATTAATCTTGTTAATGATTAGCTGTAGCATCTCAAGACTAGATCCATGGTAAAAACACAGGAGCTGACCTCCTGTCCTGCAAATTGTATCAGTTAAATACAGGCGATAGTTACATGCATGTCTTGTGTTAAATATTGTTCAAAGTGCTGCTGTGTGTAACCCTATGTGATGACTCAAAGGACCTCCTCAAAAATATAGGGAGGCACAGAGACATTTTCTGTCTCTCCACAATAATTAATATTCAGTAGAGCGCCTTTAAATCATAGCAGGAACTTAATAGAGCTGCTGCCTTTTCACTGAATTCATTTGCAACTCAACCTTGTGAGGTGGATAAAGGACTATTTAACCCACACCGATCAGTTCTCCACCATATCACAACTAAATCCCACTTCATGTGAAAATTGCCTTGTGCCTGGCTGGCCATGTCTCATGAACATGTTTGTTAATCTGAACCATGTCAAAGGTGATTGCCACAACCTGTTTAGTTAAAAACTGCAATAACGATCACAGAATCATTATAAAACTCCATGGAACTATAAGATTTAAGATTATGTCTCCTGTAGTGCACAGTAAATTGCAGTAGCCTGCATAGAAAACACAATGTGGTTTGGAGCCAAATAAACAGCCTGAAAAAAGCTTTTCTTAAGCAGGAACAAATTAAGGTTTGAAGGTGCCTGGATTGATTTTTAAAAAATAGTGTTTTATCCTTAAGGGTGGGGGGGGGAGCAAATCTCACTTGGGGACTGCTGCAGGGGCCACTAGAGTCAGTAGATCATGGTCATGAGACAGGGGTATTGACACTTGTGTTCCTGATCTAGGTCAAGTGAGTGGAGCCAGGACCCAAATATCTGGTTTTTGCCAGCACTCCTACTCCCATTACAGGGACCCCCTTTTGATCACGCTAATGCGTCCATTTGGGCAGAGACCACTCCAGAGTATTAAAGTAGTGTTAGCGAATCACAGAGCTTATGGCTTTTCAGAAAATTGATGCCATCATGAGAACATGGTCAGGCCCTGGACAATCTGTCCTGCCCCTGAGAGCACGAGGCAGGGATCAGCTGCCCTATCCCTGCCACAGTTAAGCTGTCATTCTCCTTAAGAACAGCAGCCTTGTCTACAGTAAATTTTTACCAGTTTCACTTTAAGTTGGTTTAAAAAAATCAATTAACTTAAAACAGTGTGGACATGCTTAATTCAGTGTAAACCAGGCTCATATTGTTTTAGCTCAACACCTTACTGAATTAAGCTAACTGGACTGAAATTGTAGAAAGCGTGCCCACGGCGTGTTTGGCACCATTTCAACTCAATCAGTTTTAACCAAAACCTTTAGGTAAACCAGTGAAGTGTTGACTATAGTCAAGGCCCATGTCTCCCACTGACATAGGCACACACATGCCCGCTCTGACTACTCAGAAAGTAGTTTTTCTCACAGCTGCAAAAGATTCAGATGCTACATTTCCTTTGGGCAATGTTGTGAAAGGCTTTTGAAACATTGCTTGGTTTCAAGAAACCCTTCCAGCATTCACAAAAAACAATGCTTATTTTATGCTCCTGAGTGACTAATGTGTGGAGTCTTCCCTAATTGTATTTGTAATGTAAACACAGGCCACTCCAGTTCACTAGTTCCAAGCACCACCACTTCTGACTCTCCAGCTCAAGAGGGTTATGATACTAGGGGACGTATGCTGGATTGGAAGGATCCGGTTGGCTCATCTGAAAACACAGATCCATATGCGGCAGTCTCATCCCATAATCACCAAGACAAGAAGGGTAAGGCCTTGGAAATGAATCCATGTGGTGGTGGGGGAGGAGGGAGTGACTACAGTGTAACTGCTTCCAGCTGAATCATGGTAGCCTGTAACAAAACTCCTGCACTGTAATTAAAAGCTTATTGGAAAGGCGGAAACAAAATAACCAATCTTAGACTTAGTTCTCGATATTCACTGACTAAGGAAACCACACAAAACAAATGTGAGTGAGACTATGTGTGACTGGGGAAGTGTGGATTTAACCCTGTTTAAGCGTGATCTTCATGAGTTAATGATGAGCCACTTCCACTGCTTTACATTATCATTAACACACGGAGCTTCCATGGTGCCTTCCATCCAATGGTTTAAAACCACTCAGCATACTGTAATTAATTTAGCTTCATCGCCCTGTAAGTTAGATAGGGAAACTGAGGCATGTAGAGATTTAGTGGCCATGTTTTTAAATGTATGTATGCACTGAAAGATGCAGAGAAGTGCCAGGTCAGATTTTCAAAATCACCTGGAGCTAGATCCATAAAGGGACTTAGGCATTAGGCGCTTTACCACCTAGTGTAATCCTCAGCCTTGAGTTAGGTGCCCAGGCTTCTTATACAATGCATAGGGAGCGTTAGGCATCTAAAAAGAGATTCTCAGAAGCCAGCAAGCTGAGTGGAGAGCTGCCTATGCTAGCCAATAGGAAATGGTGAGACGGGGGATGCAATTTAGGCCCTGCTGCTCAAAGTTAGTTAGGCATCTAATGCTGGGCCAAAGGGAAGCACCTGGCTCCATTTGGGATTCCAGGTAAACCCTCTCTTGAAGTTAGGAACCTAAGCGAGGCTCGCCATTTTCTCATGAGAGAAAGATCCCCACACCTTTATACCAATAGCCCAGTGATTAGAGCACTCACCGAGACCTGAGGCCAAGTCCTCATTTCAAATCAGGCAGAGTGGGAATTTGAAAACAGGTCTCCTAAGTGACAGGGGAGTGTCTGGGTATTCTAGAACACTCACACCAGCCAGCCTGACCCAAACATTCTTGATCAGGTAGCCCCCAGCTGTCTTCTATATGGGGTCTGACCGGATAGGCATGCTCTGAGAATGCCCTGCAGATGAGATAGATGGAGAATGCCTCACTTGCGCATCCCACCATGGCTCAGGCATGAGCAAGGGCACTGGGCATCAAGGTGGCATCAGGAGTTGAGCAATTTTGCACGTGAACTAGTAGGAACTTAGGTGTTGAGGAAGCATTACTGGCAGAAATGTAGGCACCTGCAGGATTAGGCATCAGCTAAGGGGAGGTTTTGATAATCTCAGTGGCTGTTAAATGTTTGACTTTAGCACCTAAAGTGGCAGTAAGACATGCAAGTCCTTTTGTGAATCTAGCTCTTGGTGCTCAACACCCCCTGAAAACAATGCTTTTTAAAATCCCATTAGGTGCCTATCTGCATCTTTAGGCCCCTGAATACCTTTACAAATCTGGACCTAAGGAACTTGCCCAACATGCAGGAAGACTGCAGCATGAAATATAACTCGGGGACTTCTGATTCCTCATCCTGTGCCTTAAATATAAGAGCATGCTTCCACCAATAAGTAATTGCTGGTTCCTGCAGACCCCATCTTCACATTCATTTCTTTGTCTTAGTTCTTTGATTGGCCCATCTCTTCTCACTCCAATATTATGGTAATAAACATCAGTCAGAACGTCAGAGTTTGGGATTACTCCGAAGTGAAACCCTTGACAAGTGGCTGTAGTAATCCTTCTTGAGCCTGCAAGCTTCTCATACATTGCTGCTGGGCCACCCTGCCTTTATGGGCCTTGTGCTTTGATTTATTTTAAAAGCAATTAGCTCTTGCTATGGTAACAGCTTCAGAAATGTTTGCTTTTCTGTCTGCCATGTACTTAAAGAAAGCAAAACAAAATGACTCAAAATGATAATGCGTGATTTACCTTGAATCCTTAATTCCTCTGGTCAATAAATCTGGCACACTGCAAATGGCAGATAAGTAATTGGCTTCTTTTTGTTCATCTCTCTTGATAATACACACCATTTTGAGCAAGTGCTTCTGTTCCTTGTCTACTACACTACCCCCAAGAGAAAGTGTTGGCCTCCTCCCATCCACTTAGACAGATGTGTTTACCCTTAACTAGGCCTGTATCTGTAATGGGGAAAGAGTAACGCCTGGGGGCTAGCCAGCTCCTCAGCTAGTGGACATTGGTGTAGCTCCATTGATGTCTATGGAGATATGATGAATTACACTAGTGGAGAATCTGGTCATTAATGTGCCAGGGAGGAATGCAGAGGTGTATGTTAATATTAATGGCATTTGTTATGTGTGGTTCCATGCGTCACAACTGTTTTGCACAGCAGTACTCTTAATGGTCAGAAGGCTACTTCTTAAAAGCATCTTGTATGCCAGGAGCAGCTTTCAGAAGAGCGCACAGTGAAAATATTAATAAATGTATAGCTGTTGGGTTGTAAGCCTTTTTGCTTCTAGTCACTGACTGATGAGGTAGCTTGCACTGTATAGTTACCTCCCCAGGGAGCGACGGTTACCAAAGAGTCTTCTTAGCACTTGACAGGGTCATTTAAATATCATGCATTCGTTGGGGCTTAATGATGAATATTGATAAAGCTGGAAGTAGTCTACACACAAACAATGGTGGCAGAGGTGACCGCATGGTTGTTTACCATTACCATGTACTTGTGTGCTATTACTCCTTGCCTTGCCCAATCAGACCCCAGTTAGGTCCAAAATTACTATTGATCCAATATTTTAAAGGGCAAAGGAGTGGGTTGTTATGCAAAATTAAACCAAACAAGGTTACGCTTAATATTCATTTATAAAGTTTTTTGTTTTTGTTTCACTGTGTATTTTTTTCCTTCACACGTTTACAAAAAAAACAAAAATCTCTTTTATGTTTTTAACATTTTCCTTTTGTTTTGCAAAGTGCTGTGTGGTGTGGTTGTGTTTATTCCTTTGGAAGGTGTTTTCTTTCTTTTCCTGCACTCACAAACGACTTCACTCTAATTCTACTGAAACCACTTGCTACTTTATTTTCTGTGACACTGGTGCCTTGATGATGTCACATCCATATGTTCAGCTGTTAATTCAGCACAGGCATCTTGGGGAATATCTGCGGGGGTGCAAAGAGGGGGTTCTTTAAATGGGTTGACTCATGGGAATGTGACATTTGTGTGCCGCAGCTTTAGTAGCTAAATATACTCTGGAATTGTTGTTTCTGAGATACCTCACATTTCTTGCCAAAATGAAAATGTGTAGTGCACTTCATAGAGTAGGGCTGTTTGTTGCCATCCCAATGACCTTTTCATTTTGGCCACTGAATAATCTGTCATTGATATTGCAGAATGAAAAATTAATTGCGATTGGCAAACTCCACCATTTTTTCTTCTCCCAGCCCTCTACAAAAAGAACACATTTCCAGAGTGTGCTTTTGTTTGTTTTTTCTTGCTGTGTTTTAATTTAATTCTGTGTGTTTCTCACCTTTGTCAAAACAGTAGCTCCTCACCTTGCAGTCTAACCTTCCCTTCTGCTGCCATTGTACTTAGTCTCCCTCCCTCCAGTAATAAAACCAAGCTCCTTGTGTGGAATATTCCAAGGCTTTACCCTGTTCACTTTGAATCGTACGACAGTGCTGTATCTATGTATGGTCCTACTAACAAAATGGGGAGTAGATACATAAATCTACTAGAGGGTATAAATGAAGAAAATGAAGTAATTTTCTTCAACCGTAACTGACCTTGCCCTTCATTACCCTACTGGCCCTTGTCTACTGTCTTCTGTCCTTGCTGCCTTTCTTTAGAAATGCCTGATATCTTTCAAGTCCTAGATTCATTAACACAAACACAGAAAACACTCTGTTTTCTCTCTCACTTGCTAGATGGCTGGAGCCGACCCTTTAATCACATTGATAAATTAGATGCAGTCGTGGCTTCTACTTTCTTGGTTTTGCCAGTTTTTATTCTGTCTAATTCAAGCAATAGAGGAGTTAACTGCTTAGTCCACTGAAAGATTAAAGTCCAGGGGTTATTTTTAGCAGTTTTAATATTTGTCTCTTGCATGGTTAGGTGACCCTGACACCCTTCCTCTCTTAACAAACTTTTTGTTCAGTGTCTACAACACAATAATAGTACAAAGCTGATTCAAAATAAGAGGTGAGGTGTACAAATGACAAGAGTAGCCAGTACATTAATTAGGCTGTCAGGGATGCAACTGTAAATATTATATATGTTGGAACCTCCTTTTTTTCAGCCTCTCTTAACAATATTTGCAAACCTGTCTCTGTCACACAGTTTCTGTGCACCATTCTGAAGTAGGCAGCTAATAGACACAGGGAGGGCAAAGATTTTACATTTCAAGAGTCTGTGTAAAAGAAAACATTTCCTTTTGCAGGAATAAGGTAGTGCTGTTACTATTATTACTACTATTTGAATGATTTGCTGAATGTTGACACTATACTTAGCCTGGGGAGTTCACAAAAATAAAGCCAGACTCTGCTCCAAAGAGCCAAAATTATGTGAGGTTTCAGGTATTATCATGATAGGAGGGATTGAGAAGGTAGAAATCCAACTGGGGTTTTAATGGTTATTTACTGAAATCCTGTTCACATTGAACTGAAATGAAAACAATAACAACCTACAGTAAAGATGGAGGCTCAGCTTCATTTTGTATAAATTGAGGCTAATGACGCTGTACCCCTTAGCAGCATGGGTGAATTTGGCCCAGAGAGTACATTTAAATTTACTCTATCTATTTTTACATGAATTTATTTTGATTTATTCAAGGTATGGAAGGATTCCAAACATGTTTACAAAAGAGCGGTAGGGGAATTCCTTATTATCCTGCTGCCATTTTGTAATAACTCAGAAGTGGATTCTGTGTAGCACAGAATTTGTCCAGATCATCCTTTGAGTTCAGTGTTGTCTTTTCAATTTCCAAGGTCAACAAAATATTCCTTAGCCAGTCATAGTTATGGGAATATCAGAAGTGACTGACCCTTGCTAAAAATTCAGTTTAATCAACGAAGTAGCTGCATGCACAGTCATTTCCAGGGGGCCAGGAAGGAGACTTGTACTGAAGATGTACATGACTGGAGTAAGCACTACAATTACACCTGTTGCTCTAGATACCTGTTTTCAGTATCCCTGATCAAAACCAAACCCTTGTCCATACAATATGAAGTGCATGGTCAGCTACTTCAGTTTCACAACATTTCTAACTACGAAGAACAGAACCTAGATGCTGGAGAAGCAGTGAAAATAGAGACAGTCAGGGCTTACCCTTTAATTTGTTACTCTGCTGGTGGAACTCTATTCCTAGACTGCAATCAATTAAAACAGAGATATAAAAACAGTGTGACAGAGTGGAGAATCAGCCCTGACTATCTGTATCTCCATTGCTTCTCTAGCATCTATCGGCAGTTCGTGGAGAGAGGTTTGAAATGAAGTTAGTTATAATCCAAGTAATATTCTATTCCATACTGGGATTTCAGTGAAGTGTCTTGAGATTGTGCAGGATTTAGTCTGTTTGAATCTTTTATGTATCTCCATGTAGATTAAGACAATTATTTTTCACATTTGAATTTAAGTAGAGGTTGTTTAGATGAACCTATTGCTAACAAAACCCGATAGATTTTTTTTTCTTTAAAATGTTCTTAGGTGAATTAGCATCAAATTGTTGTAAACAGCCACGTTTATAAAAGGAATAGTATTCATGTTTGTCACATAATGGGTCTTCATCGGAGCTGTAAGAAATTTTCTTTTAAAATAATCAAATGCTTGTCTGGAATAGTCCTAATAAGTGGCTTGTCTTGGGGAATTGGATGGCTTGGGGATTTGGCAATGGGATTCAGAGCTTTTCGACTCCAGTTTGACTGCGAACCAGGTCAGTACTAACAATATCATCACCATATAAATGGAGTTAATGGTCTCAGTGCAGTTCCTAATGGACAGGTGTCCTCATTGCAAAAGCCACCATCATAACTGGCAGCCTCAGCAAAAGGGTTGACTGCTAAATGGAGCTGGAAGCTGAATTATCCTAACACCTCAAGAAGTGGTCCCTGCAGTTCAGATTTAGGCACATTAGCAGAGCGGTGTGGAGAGGCTTTTACTGATGACACTTCTGCTGTGTGTCCAGAACTATACAATATAATTTTTTCGCCTATTGCATCTTTCATTGCAACTCTAGACCAAAACATGGTAGAATAACAGTAGTCACAGAAGGGTAATAATTAATAGCAAGAGACAGAAATTAAGGGGTATAGGTGAGAGAGGAAAAGAAACATTTTCAGCTGAAAGTGGAAATGAGATGGGAAACTGATGCAAGAGAGAGATGAAGGAAGGCTGTTCCAGACAATAGACTGTCTTAAGACTTTATTTCAATGAAACGTTCTCAAGACTGTATCTGACAGATGGTGAAGGGAAAGAGAACAGACTACTGCAAGGTAAGCAGAGGAGATGAGAGATACGATGTTCATGAATAAGTTTTAACACAAAAGAGGGAGGAGGTCATGTAATGCAGAATAACAATTTAGTAGCATCTCCCTTAGCTCCTGGCTGAAACTCGTTTAGATCTTCATTTGAATCACAAAATAATTGACTCCCCAACTGATACAATCACAAAGCTTTCTAAACAATATGTGGACTCCTTTTGGAGTTGTAAGAAAGAAAGCAAAACTCTCAGCGCTAAAAGATGGGAGAAGATCAGGAAGACAGCCGAGAGCCATGCTTTCTGCAAAATGCTGTATCTGGTAACCAAGATCATACACGGGATTGCCTTACACTTGACCACAGTAATTAATTTTAAATCAAAACAGTTCTACAATCTTTCTTAGCTAATTATGAAATCCATCTACCCTTCCAGCTAATTGGTCTAACAACTGAGGAACCATCAGTAACAATGTATGAATCAGCTCAAATAGCAACAGAAACCTGTCAGCCTACTCCGAGGATAAAGATGAAGATATAAAAACAAAAGCTGCCAACTTAACATGACTTCTGGGTCTCCCTGGAAGAGTGGAAAACCCTGATCCAAAGAGCTTTTTATCTGAAAGAACATCCAAACTACTGGATCTACAAGTAAAACATTAAAAACGGAGCTCATCAGGTGTCAAAAGTGGCTTCAGGAGATGAGTTCACCCCCAACCTGTAATTATCCACTTACATAGCTTTAAAAGCCTGCAATCCATTGTAGCCACATTTGACAACTGACAAGCTCTATTTTTAAGGTTTTGCCTTTTTACTTGTAGCTCTAGTAGCTTGGGGGGTCCATTCAGAAAAAAGCTCTTTGAATTAGAGTTTTCCCCTCTTTCAGGGAGCAAGAAATAAAGATCTCCCTCCACCAGGGAAAAACTGCAATTGACACAGGACTTTTCTCCATCTTTGCAGCAAAAGATGCTGCATCCAATTCAGCAAGAACCAGGGTACCAGATATATTTCCTGAAGGACTACATTCACAGCTGCACTCTCCTATCGGGGCAGCTGCATGATGGAACACAAAGGGTTTGACTTTCTGATTCTGGGGCCGGTTCTACACTAATCCTGAAATATTTTCAGATTGGGAATGGCTGTAAAGTACATTAACTGGGCTGTGGCCCCACACGGTCATCACAATATCAGAAAATGGCCAGCGAACAGTTGGAGGCAATGATGTAAGTGCTGACTACACCAGCTCTATGATAATTATAGTGGCTTTATGCTAATTGGGGGGTTATCAGGCAGCCAAAGAGGTCAGGTCTCTAGGAGAGAATCTGGGCTTTCCAACTTAAAAACCATGAAAAGGCTCTGAAATTCAAAGACACTTTAGAGCAAATAACATAACTCTAAAAAGAGTCTTAAAGCACCTTTTTGTGTTAAATTAATGCCAGTATATAATTAAAATGGCAATACTTTGTTAAATTAAAACTATTTGAATAATTCATTTTTCTTATTAGTTATATAGTATGTGCTTAGATTCAGTGATTATATTAATTAATAGAGAACAACTTCTGTAATAATTTTATGACAACCCAAGTGTTGATTGAGAGCAGCCTACACTTTCCATATAGCCTACAGATTATTTACTAATTGCATAATCCTAAATGAAATACCACTTCCATTCTTTTCATGGCGATAAACTTGCCCTGACCATTTTCAATGGCCTTTCTCTGCTGATATTCCGAACTATTGATCCTTACACTTGATTAGGATTATGAAAAAAGAGATAAATTTAGATGTCTTCTTTCACTCAAGGATGTATATTAGTTTCCTGATTAATGACTAACACACTTAATTATGAAAGTTTAAGTAGCATAATTCACATTTTGCCATGGTTTATTTTATTTAATATTAAACACAGAAAGCCAGTTGCATTGCACCTGATAAGCAATCTCTCCTACAAATGTCCTTGATTCAGCAAAGTACTTCAGGCTGCAGGGCCTGAGCAGGATTTTCCCTGCAATTGCTCCTGGTGGTTATCAGGTGCTGTGGCATTGGATAGCACATCTGAGAGCCAAGAGATGGTCTCACCTGTGCTCTCAATGCCCCTTCCTCTCCCCCCACCATCACTCCCATGGAGGAGAAAGAAGCAGCAGCAGCCTGACTGAAATGCAGAGGGATGAGGAGCCTGTGCAGTTTCATTCAGCCATCTTGTGCATATGCACTATGATAATAATTATGTTTAAGAATACTGTTAAATTTAGAAATGTAATTTAATAAGTTTACAATAGATTAACCATCCACTAGCTCACCTAGAAGCAACATTGTTCATAGCGGCGATTACTTACCCAAGAATTCCTTTGCTACAGCCATGAAACAAAATACAACCTCCCACCACAACTCTTTTGCAGTTGCTAAAATTCTGTATTTCGACTATTAAAGGAATTAACCATCTAAAAATGTAAGTAAGTTCTCTGCACTCTAAATTGAGGCTATACATCAAAATGTCTCTAAACATAATGGGGCAGATCCTCAACTGATGTACATTGCAGTTTACAGCAGCTGAGGAACTGCCCCAATAAAGTTAAAAAAGTTGGCTGGAACAAGTATTTGCTGCATCTAAGCAACGCCTTGTAAGAGAATTCCAATAAACCATTTACCCTTACCCTGAGTACTTCAGTCATTGCTGGTGAAAAAGGATGTGATCACTAAGCTTCTGGCATTAATTTTACTATCTAGTCCCCAAAGTCCTCAACTGTGACCGAGGAGCACACAGCCACAACTCAGGAGATGCGGATAGTGTAAAGCCACCATACTGCTCCCTGGATCTTGGGCATAGCTGTGTGTTGGGCCACAACTTTCCCATATTTCAGAGCTGCTTGAAGGTTGCTCTTACTTACGCAAGGTGGCCAGTAACCCCAAAGGACTCTTAAAACTATCCAGGGAAGCCCCAGCCACATTCCCTGCGCTGACTGCAGAGGAGGTGTCATTAGAGCCACCACACCAATCTTATGCTACAGTAGCATTCATCTGCACTGGAGTGATTTTTCATAGACAGTTAAGGCAGCTTTGTCTCTCCTGATGAATTTCTCAATTTTCTGTCAGATTTATTTACTAATTATTTCCCTTAAATAAATACTAAATTCTACTTTGTAGGAGATTTTAATGCTATATTAAAGTTAAATCTCTCCCTCTAAATCTCTTAGGCCTGGTCTACACTAACACCCCAATTCGATCTAAGGTACGCAACTTCAGCTACGTGAATAACGTAGCTGAAGTCGACATACCTTAGTTCGAATTTACCGCGGTCCACACGCGGCAGGCAGGCTCCCCCGTCGACTCCGCGGTACTCCTCTCGCTGAGGTGGAGTACCGCAGTCGACGGCGAGCACTTCCTGGTTCGAATTATCGCGTCCAGACCAGACGCGATAAATCGAACCCGGAAGTTCGATTGCCAGCCGTCGAACTACCGCGGTAGTGTAGACATACCCTTAGCTTCTAAGATAGGTGTAATACTCATCTCAACTCACACACCAATATATACCTTGCTAGAAGCCTAGGATCTCAACGACCAGAAATACAAATGGAGAATCCTCTTTTCTACATATTAAAAAAGTAAAGCGTTTTTTCACTAAACATTGGAGCAGATCCTCAGCTGGTGTAAATTGTCATATGAAGCTATATTTTAAAATAAATGGCAGTTGACAGCAGTCTCCTCATGAGTTTTTGAGAAGTATTTAAAGCATAGAATTATTGTTTCATATATGGTACAGCTATTTTATCAGAACAGTCAATCCTGGATAAGAAACTGTACTCCTTTTAAGGACAACTGAGGACTGGTATTTTTCACGAAACAACAGCTCAAAAGAAAATGCAGCTTGATAACATTATCACATCTAGGGCCCAGGCAGTTCTTTTGTATGCCCAACAATGATTTTTTGAATTTGAAAATAAAGACCCCTGAATGCTTCCAAAAATATGCCATCCCACTAATGATTTGTCTATGATACTTACAGTTGTGACAGAAGAAAACAAATGGCGTATTTTTAAAATTCTCTTAAAAAACCCCCAAACCCTATGTTATTCTTGCCCATATACTCCTACAAAAAGACTGAGGAGCAAGCGGTATCATTTGAAGCAGTGCTATCAATGTGCATAAGAAAGTGTAAGGGACCTCACACATGGCAACTGTTCCAAGTCCAACAGCTTCAGTGACAAGTTCCATAAATCTGTTCTGGAGCATCAACTGACAAATAGTTGAGTTGTTCTCTCTCTCATCAGACCAGGGAATCTTACCCAGTTCCAGTTTGGAAGCCAGTATAACTGCACTCCGGGGGAGGGAGGGGGGGGATTAAAAATTCAGAATATTATCATTCACATCAATTAATTTAATAATAAACTACTGGTAAAGAGTCTTTTTCAAAAGGTGCTGTCTAACCCTACCACTACTAATTTAAACTGACCAATCTGGCTATAGTCCAGGGATGGCCACAAGTCATAATATTTGGTAAACACTAAACATCATTCATCACATCAAACTAACAAAAATGGCCTTGTAGCATTAGATGCTCTAGTACAGGGGTAGGCAAACTTTTTGGCCCAAGGGCCACATCGGGGTGTGAAACTGTATGGAGGGCCGGGTAGGGAAGGCTGTGCCTCCCCAAACAACCTGGCCCCGCCCCCTATCCGATCCCTCCCACTTCCTGTCCCCTGACTGCCCCCCCCAGAACCTCCGCGCCATCCAACCGACCCTCCCCCCCACCCTTACAATGCCGCTCAGACTGGCAGGAGCTCGCAGCTCCGCTGGAGCCAGCCGTGCTGCCCACACGGCAGCATAACTACAGGGAAAGGGGGACAGCAGGGGCTGGGCAGGACGGTCCTGTGGGCTGGATGTGGCCCACGGGCCATAGTTTGCCCACCTCTGCTCTAGTATTACATAGTTCCACTGAACCCATCTGTTTGTAGTACTGGAGAAATCTAATTTGTAACATCATTTTAGAGCCTCCATCATGTTCTACATTTCTTCATGTGTATTCTTTATTTGACTGGCACCCAATCAGACTCTGTCAATGGGTCCATGTCTAGTTGGCAGTCAGTATCAAGCGGAGTGCCCCAGGGGTGGGTCCTGGGGCTGGTTTTTTTCAATATCTTCATTAATGATCTGGAGGATGGCATGGATTGCACCCTCAGCAAGTTTGCAGATGACACTAAACTGGGAGGAATGGTAGATACTCTGGAGGGTAGGGATAGGACACAGAGGGACCTAGCCAAATTAGAGGATTAGGCCAAAATAAATCTGATGAGGTTCAACAAGGACAAGTGCAGAGTCCTGCACTTAGGACGGAAGAATCCCATGCACTGCTACAGACTAGAGACCGAGTGGCTAGGCAGCAGTTCTGCAGAAAAGGACCTAGGGGTTACAGTGGATGAGAAGCTGGCTATGAGTCAACAGTGTGCCCTTGTTGCCAAGAAGGCTAATGGCATTTTGGGCTGTATAAGTAGGAGCATTGCCAGCAGATCAAGGGACATGATCATTCCCCTCTATTCGGCATTGGTGAGGCCTCATCTGGAGAACTGTGTCCAGTTTTGGGCCCCACACTACAAGAAGGATGTGGAAAAATTGGAAAGAGTCCAGCAGAGGGCAACAAAAATGATTAGGGGGCTGGAGCACATGACTTATGAGGAGACGCTGAGGGAACTGGGATTATTTAGTCTGCAGAAGAGAAGAATATGGGGGGATTTGATAGCTGCTTTCAACTACCTGAAAGGGGGTTCCAAAGAGAATGGATCTAGACTGTTCTCAGTGGTAGCAGATGACAGAACAAGGAATAATGGTCTCCTGTTGCAGTGGGGGAGGTTTAGGTTGGATATTAGGGAAAAAAAATTTCACTAGGAGGGTGGTGAAGCACTGGAATAAGTTACCTAGGGAGGTGATGGAATCTCCTTCCTTAGAGGTTTTTAAGGTCAGGCTTGATAAAGCCCTGGCTGGGATGATTTATTTGGGGATTAGATGACCTCCTGAGGTCCCTTCCAACCCTGATATTCTATGATTCTCAAAGAGGGGCACAAAGCAAGTTTGGACTCTGTAACTTATTCGGTATGCTCTCACCGTTGAGCCGCTTGCAAGCACTACAGAGGCTCTGCAGAGATTTAGGGAATCAGAATCCATAATAAAGAACATAGCCGTTTTTGCAGTTGACATCCTACTTTATCGTCACAAAACATTAGTCTCCCTTCAGTGCCTTAAAGAGGTCTTGAAAGCCTGCAGCAGTCTGTATATTTTTTGCTGAATATGGCCAAGTCAAAGGTGATGTGCTTAGGCACTCATTCAGCAAGACGCTAATTAATTTTCCATGCCAGTAGTCCTCTGAGAGATTCATATGCTACAGGGTACAGATCTACAGTTTAACTAAGATAATATTGCTAAAACTGCACCCCCTTGTAAATATCTGACATCAAGACCTTCAAAGATGAAATAACTTAGCATTATCTATGTTTGGCTGAGAGAACTTAATAAAAATGAATGCCTATCCCCATGTGATGTATTGCCTACACGTCCACCCCATTCTTCCACCTATATGGCATTAAAAAGACCTAAACAGAATATGCAGCAATTTTATATGGCATGGAAGGAGACCAATAAGCAGCTTGTTGAACCTCCAAAGACCATAAAAAGAAATCCTCTCCATGGAAGATTCTGTAGTAGATCAGACAACATCCTGTCCTAAGGAACATTTACAAATATGCAAGAAGCCTACCAGGTACCTTGGTATAACACCATCATTCTCATTGACTTCCATGGCATGCAGGCTGCCAGGTTTTCCTCCAGGACAGGAAAACGTTGATTTTAAAAAATGAACAGAAACAGAAGCTTTACAAAAACAACAAATCCAAAGAGGAAAATTTGAACTGGATCCTGAAATGAATGGAAAGCCGGGGAAATTGTTTGAGGATGAAGATTGGGAGCATACTGCACACAACAGAGTCTGGAGACCTGGGACTGGGCAGGAAGCCATAGAGAAGGGAAGTGCAAGAGTCAAGGTGAGAGGAGTGAAAGGCATAGATGAGAATTTCATTAGAGGTACAGACAAAGCAATTAAGCCGTGACATACAGTGGCGAAAACAGATTTGGAGACGTGGGAGATCTAGGAAAATAGAGTCAAGAATCAACATTATAAGCAATAGAGGGGAAAAAAACATGTCTGAATCATGGCATAAGATCAAGGCCATCAAGTTGTGCTTCTGTTTGGGCCTCTTACCCAACAGAAATATTGCTGTATTTGAGATATTTAATAAAATAAAGCTAGATCAAAGGCAAAAGTTTACTTGATCAAGGCAGGGTAGAGAGTGTGGAATCTCTGAAAGTGCTAAAAGATATGCATAAGCAAGTATCATCAGGATAAATATGGTGGACAAGTTTAAAGGTAGTGGGTGAAGGTAGAAAAATGCAGAGGACTGAGAATTTGACTATTTATAGAGTTCCATATGTGGAAGGGTTTCAGTGTGCAGATGGAACCACCAGCCCAGTTGGAGAATGAAGTGTGAGATAGATGGGAATAGTACATGACAGGATGTCTAACAGAGAAAATGTTCAATAGCGTAACTGTGCCCACACGTGTGCGAGAGAGAGAGAGAGAGAGAGCGCGCATACCTGTAATTATTTCTGTTACTCCATTGTCTGGATTTGAACTGGTGTAACTGAGCGTAGAATTCAGCTCCTGGTCTTCTATTTTGAGGTGGGAACGGAAGTGTAGATATAAAGAGGTGTTTCTGTAGTGTGGGCATTGCCTCAAATTCAAAATGATTTAATACTCACTGAATTTATTCAAGGTCATAGGGCGTGCAGTAAGGAGAGAAAAATAACAAGCGTGATATCACCTATGAACCAACTACTTTCTCCTCTCCACCTGCTTGCTTCTGTCCTCTGATTATTTCTAAGACACAGTGATTATTTCTAAGACACAGTCATCCAATCTTTCCTTTTACTGAACAATAAATAGGAAAATATGTTTTGATTCACACATACAAGGCTTTAGAGTAAAGCTTTGAGATCAGGTCCTTTATGATTAGCGGAAAAGCAACTAAAATTTCAACAACCGTATTTGGTTTTTATCACAAAATACATAATAAATATTGTGATTTTAATGATATGAAGGATTCACAGAAGTCTCACAGATTTTCAAACAGTTTTCCCTTTCGCCCTTTCTTTGTGCAAGAGCAGAGCTAACTTAAGGCCTGATTCTGCAACCCTTATACACAGATATAGTCCAGTTGAAGGCACAAGGACCATCCCCGTGAACTAAGGGCCACTTGCATGAGAAAAGGTTGCAGGATCAGTCCTTTAGTTTTTTGACAGCTTAACAGCACTCTTGATGGACTTCAGAGGATTTGATGTACAGGACACAATCTTATTAATTAAACATCTGGGTATTCAATAGATACTTCATTAATTAGTTCAGCTGTGCCCTCTTCATTCACACTAGTAACTTGCCTTAAAAATATTACCTTCATGTTTTGTCTTGAAAAGAGGATTGGAGTGGATGAGGAATCCAATTTATGATTTTGGATCACACACACACATGATGATGAAAAATTAACCCCGATTCTTCTTCAAGTCTGCTAGCCAGAGCAGATTCCAGTTTCATAGAGCTATGCAGAGCTACTTATGCTGACATTCAGCAAACTTGAGTTTTCCCCACTGTGCAGAGAGGTCATAGATCAGAATAGGCTGTGTGGAAAGAGAAGAAGCGCCAGAGAATTTTTCAATGACAGCTTCTCTTTTCTTGACACTGCACATAAGAACTGCCTCGGGAGTGGCACAAGGCCTCCCAGAATACATAATGCCTACTGCTGCCTTCATATAGGAAAAAAGCTCAATTTATTCTGTGCCATGAGAGGAGTTAACATGCAGTGAAACGGGAACGGCTAAGATGAGCGATGCACATTGCACGCTACAACAATTACTCTGGAGCCCTGAAATCATACATATTCACAGGAGCATATGTAAATCTAGTTCAACCCAGCTGTGAGACGATCCCCTGAAGTAAACTAATAAAGAGCAGCTAAATATCTTTAAGCTCATCTCAAGCACTGTAGAAAGATCCTAAAATGTGCTCACAGATTCTTTTACATCAGAAGAAATTTAGACTTGTATTTTAAGATGCAAGGCAGCATAAAGTTTCTCTCTTCAAAGAAAAAGCTACAAAGGAATTAATTTTCCTGGGGATTTGAATTTTATTATACATTTTGTTTTATCTTTTGCAAGCACCCATATTTTATTTTTTTCATAGGAAACACAATTGTTATGCCTTTTCTTATCAAACACACACATCTAAAATTACCTTTGCTCATGGTGAAGGGTGAAAGGGGAGAAGTAAGTACAGTACTAAAATCAGTAAAATTCACAATGAACAGCCACTGAATACTATTAGTCATTGGGGGAAATGGTGTCAGGCAATTTCTACTGTAGGGACTTGCCTTATGTCTAACCTTTGGGACAAATTAAAGTGTACAGATTTCAGAGCTGTAGTTTCTCGCTCATAAATAATAGATCCAGTGGAATATGTACTTTGAACCTAATGTCATATTTAAAAATTCAGTAAATTAGTTCATTTTTGGAGGTACCACTCACAAAACAGACTATAAAAAATCCAGACAGGCCAGGCCTCCAGTCTTTACTCAGACACACCTCCTTCTTATTCAGGCAAACCTTCCACTGAAATCAAATCCCTTTGATTTCAGTGGAAGGTTTGCCTGAATAAGAACTTCAGAATTGGGCTTTTAATTCATAACTACATTACAAGCTTTTTAAGAGAGAAATTATTTATAAAAATATTTCTCCTTAATGCTAGATCTTCAGTGTTGTACAGTCAATAGAGCAAACCCATGCTTTAGGATTTATGTGGCTGCTATAATGCACACTAAAAATGGATTGCATGCCTCCCATTGAATTAAAGACTGTACAATGACATCTCGCCTAAGGAAGTTTTTTTAGGTCAGCATGCCAGCTGTCTGACCTGGGACCTTTAGAACGCTCATGGTGGAGAGGTTTTTTTACATTTGACCCTTACATTTAAGACTATCATTCATTACCTTTTTTCCTTCTCATTATAAGCAAAGCCATGCATGTGCACCTTCTCCTCTTGTAGGACACAATCACCTTTTTTTTATAGTGAGTTAGGCTGAAAGTCATTCATCAGGAGGGGTAGGGGCAATTTAATTTGGATCAATTGGAAGAAGGAAAAAAACACCTTCAAAAACCAGTAGACAAGCCCTTCTTGGAGGGACCGCTATTGAGATTAGGGACCAGTAATCACAGTCTCTCCTTTATACTTGATCAGAAACGCCAATGCTTTTCAGATTGCACTTCATGTTATTAAAGACACATAGTCACTGGATTTTTTTCGTAGTTTTCTGGCCTTGAAATCTACAAAGCTATGAAATATATACAAAACTTTATAACTGCGAACTAACCTCATCCTTCCCTGCAGGATATGTGCACACTGTTTTGATATTGCAGAATTTCCTCAGAAATGCTGGGCTGCTGGTATAGGTTGTTCAGAGAGCGAGAGAAATCAATCACATAAAACTTGCATTTGCAAAGCTGTATGAAAACAACAGGGCAGTGGTCCCCATTAAAAATTTATCCTTTACCAGCGGTTTTAACAAGAGTGTTTTAACTGTTGGCAAATAGTAGCTTTTCGTATATATAAATGGTGAGATTGGCAGGCCCAGGAGAATGGATACTGAGTAAAACTGCACTGGGCCAGTGGAACAGAAAGAGCAGAAGGAGGGGGGAAGCAGGTTGCTTACTTGTCTCCACGATGAGGGGCTCCCACCAGAGTGGTAGATATCAGATGAGTTGTGGGTGAGATTGTGGGCTTCCTGACCTTGAAAGTGTTCCTTCAAGCAAAGTAATTATATCAAATAGCAAAAAAAAAAAAATTGGAGACCATGGCTATTCCCATGCCTGCTATCAGCTCAGATTTGGATGTGCGGTTTAACTTCAGCAGATTATTTCGTGACACATATCACTGCTCTATAGCCAAAATGCTTCTGAAATAAAGGTAGTCAAACTTTACTAATTCTGGGTCACTGAGAACGAAAATGATGCTTAAAATTGTTGATTGGCTCTAGTTTTCAAGATATGCTATTGTGTCAGTGTATACGACTCTTGACTTGGGAATGGCGGAGGATAAGTGAGTTATAAAGGGAAGGGATCTCAATTTAAACCAGAAATGACTAAAATACATCTTTGACTGGATCTATGAATAAATCTATGACTGGGTTTGGACAGTACTTGCTTTTTAGGCAAAACAATGAATGATGCAATCTGAAGCTGGTATTGTGTCATACATGATATGAATTGCATCGTGTTATTCCTAGAAGTCATGGAGGATGCAATCATAACGAAGCTTATATCACTCTGCTGAACAAATTGCCCTATATCAGCTCTAGAAATCATACAGTGTCGTGCTCTCTTATTTGTCAGTGTTTGATTTTGCAAAGGGACACATTTCTGTTTAGCCAAAGTGAGCAGAGATGCCTCGTACTTGTGTGAACAGTGCAGATAACTTCTGCTATGTTTGTGGTGAAGTGACTTTTGCATCACAAAAGCGCAGTATAACCACTATGGTTAAGAAAGCCTATCACCTTTATTTTGGCTGCAAAATTGGAGATCAGGACAAGAGGTGGGCCCCACACATATGCTGCAACACTTGTGCAACAAATCTTCGCCAGTGGTTGAACAGGAAAAGGAAATCTATGCCTTTTGCAGTGCCAATGATTTGGAGAGAGCCAACAGATCATACCAGCAATTGTTACTTCTGCATGGTGCCTCCAGTTGGGAAAGGTGTGTCAAAGAAGAAAAAGTGGACTGTGCATTATCCAAACATTCCATCAGCTATACGCCCAGTACCCCACGGAGAAGGACTGCCGGTTCCTGAGGCACCAGAATCATTCTCACTTGAGTCAGA